>NW_012102132.1:4465400-4510338 GCF_000951045.1 Mandrillus leucophaeus
TCTTTCTTTCTTTCTTTCTTTCTTTCTTTCTTTCTTTCTTTCTTTCTTTCTTTCTTTCTTTCTTTCTTTCTTTCTTGTCAGAGCTCTGTATATTCTGGATACTACTCCAGTATCAGATTTATGTGATTTGAAAATATATTCTCTCTTCTTCTATGGGTTGTCTTTTTACTTTCTTGGTAGTATCCGTTGTATATAAATGTTTTTAATTTTGATGAAGTCTAAGTTATCTATTTTTTCTTTCCGTGTTTATGCTTTTGATGTCATATCTAAGATTCCACTGGCAAACTGAGGTCATTCTTTAGAAGGCTGTGTATGCTCTGAATCAGCATCCAATATATGGTAGTGTTTCTCCCATATCCAGGATTCATGGGTCCAGGAATCAAGGGGTAGAAGGGGAAGTGGCACCACTCACCATCAACCCTAGTGACCCACTAGGAAAATTTTTGCTTCCTGTTCCTGCGACATTATGTTCTGCTGGCCTAGAGGTCTTAGTTCCAGAGGGAGGCCACCAAGAGACACAACAATGATTCCATTAAACTGGAAGTTAAGATTGCTACCTGGCCACTTTGGGCTCCTCCTGCCTCTAAGTCAACAGGCTAAGAAGGGAGTTACAGTGCTGGTTGGGGTGATTGACCTGGACTATCAAGATGAAATCAGACGACTACTACACAATGGAGGTAAGGAAGAGTATGTGTGGAATACAGGAGATCCATTTGGGTGTATCTTAGTATTACCATACCCTGTGATTAAGATCAATGGGAAACTACAACAACCCAATCCAGGCAGGACTACAAGTGGTACAGATCCTTCAGGAATGAAGGTTTGGGTCACTCCACCAGGTAAAAAACCATGACCAGCTGAGGTGCTTGCTGAAAGCAAGGAAATACAGAATGGGTAGTAGAAGAAGGTAGTTATCAACACCAGCTATGACCACAAGACCAATTGCAAAAGCAAAGACTGTAATTGTCACGAGTATGTATATACCTGCACTAAGAAAATTCCTTATTTTATCTCCTTTCTTTTTCCTTTATCATGTGACATAAGACTTACTGACTTCATATTAGCATTTAAATGTTAACTTTATGTAATAGCATTTAGGTTAAGTATTAATGTGCTTCCAGTTGTATGAAGGGTAGCTGTACTATGTTAGGTGTAATTATGACCTTATTATTGTCTTTATTTGGAGATTATGATTTCAGGAGATGCATATGGGTTCAAGTTGACAAGGGGTAGACTTGTGATGGTTAATATTAGGTGTCAACTTGATTGGATTGTAGGGTGCCTAGATAGTTGGTAAAGTATTGTTTCTGGGTGTGTCTGTGAGGGTGTTGCCAGAGGAGATTGACATTTGAGTCAGTGGACCTGGAAAGGAAGACCCACCCTCAGTGTGGGTGGGCACCATCCAATAGGCTGCCAGCACTGGTAGAACAAAGCAAGTGGGAGAAGGTGGGCTAAGCTGGCTTGCTGTGTCTTCTGTCTTTCATCTTTTTCCCGTGCTGGATGCTTCCTTCCATTTCTCCTGCCCTTGAACATCAGACCCCAGGTTCTTCAGCTTTTGGACTCTTGGACTTACACCAGTGGTTTGCCGGGAGCTCTCAGGCCTTTGGCCACAGACTGAAGGCTGCACTATTGGCTTCCCTGCTTTTCAGGCTTTTTGGAGTCAAACTGAGCAACTACTGACTTCTTTCTTCCCCAGCTTGTAGAAAGCCTATCGTGCCTATCGTGGGACTTGGACTTGTGGTAGTGTGAGCCAATTCTCCCTAATAAATTCCCCAATAGGAGATATCTATATATGTGTATATATAGATATCTCCTATGTATAGATATCTCCTATTAGTTCTGTCCCTCTAGAGAACCCTGACTAATACAGTTTTACCCCTATATTTTCTTCTAAGATTATTAAAGCTGTAGCTTACAGCTAGGTCTTTTATCTATTTTGAATTAATTTTTGTCTATGATGTGAAGGACCCAATTTCTTTTTTTTTTTTTTTTTTTTTTTTTTTTTGCATCTAGATATGCAATTGTACCAGCACTATTTGTTGAAAAGACTATTCTTTCCTCATTAAACTGTTCTGGAACCTTTGTTGAAAGTCAATTGATCATAAATGTAAGAGTTCATTTATTGACTTTTAATTCTATTTCATTGATCTCTATCTCTATTCTTATGCTAGTACCATGCTGTCTTGATTACTAGTAGCTTTCTAATCGATTTTGAAATAGAAATGTGTGAGTTCTCAAACTTCATCTTTTTCAAAATTGTTTTGGCTATTCTGGATCCCTTGTAATTCCATAATAACATTAGGATTAACTTCTCGATCTCTGTAAAATATCCAAGTGGAATTTTGTTAGGGACTGCATTGAATCTGTGGATCAATTTGGGGAGTAGTGCCATTTTAACAATATTATGCTTTCTAATCAAGGAACGTGGAGTATCTTTCCATTTATTTACATCTTTAATTTCTTTAAATAATGCTTTGTACTTTTCAGTGTAAAGTCTTATACTTCTATGGTTAAAGCTATTTCTAAGATTTTGTTCTTTTTGATGCTCTTATAAATGGAATTGTCTTAATTTTGTTTCCCAGTTGTTCATTGCTAGTGTATAAAAATATACTTGACTTTTTTAGACTTTGCTATAACTGCTTTTTGGATATTGATCTTGTATTCTGCAACACAGCTGAATTCATTTGTTAGTTCTAATAGGTTTTGTTGTGAATTTCTTAGGATCTTCTGTGTACAAGATCATGTCGTATGTAAATACATATAGTTTTACTTCTTTTTTTTTTCAATCTGGATTGCTTTTATTTTTTTTCTGTCTAATTGACCTGTCTAAAGTCTCCAGTACAATATTAAATATAAGTGGCAAGATCAGACATCCTTGTCTTGTTCTTGATTTTAGGGGGGAAACTTTCCACTTTTTGCCTTTAAGTATGTGTTAGCTGTATGTTTTTCCTAGGCGCGCTTTATCAGGTTGAGTAAACTCCCTTCTATTTCTAGTTTGCTCAGTGATTTTATCTTGAAGTTGTGTTTAATTTTGTCAAACGTGTTTTCTGTATCTATTGAGATAATCATGTGGGTTTTTAAAAATCCTTTATTCTATTAATACAGTGTATCACATTGATTTCTTTTTGTATGTCGAATTAACCTTACATTTATAGAATAAATCCCACTTGGCCATGGTGTATAATCCCTTTTATATGTTGTTGGATTCCATTTGCGAGGATTTTGTTGAGACTTTTGCATCTATAAGCATAAGGGATGTTAATCTGTAGTTTTCTTGTCATGACTGCCTGGTTTGGGTATCTGGGTAATACTGGCAATATAGAATAAATTGGAAAATATTCCCTCCTTTTCTATTGCTTCAGAAGTTTGTGAAGTTTGGTGTTAATTTTTCTTTAAATGTTTGGTGCAATTCACCAGTAAAGCCATCTAGGAAAGGGCTTTTCTTTGTGGGAAGTTTATTTTTATTAATAGTTCAGTTTCTTGATTACAGATATATTCAAATTTTATATTTCTTTTTGAGTCAATTTTGTAGTTTGTTTCTTTCTCAGAATTTGTCTGTTTCATTTATGTGATTTATTGACATACTATTGTTTATAGTATTCCCATATAGTTCTTTTTATTTTGGCAATATAACTTCCCCCTTTCCTTCCTGATTTTAAGGATTTGAGTCTCCTCTCTTTTATCTTTGGTCAGTATAGCTAATGGTGTATTAATTTTGTTAATTGTTTCAAAGAACCAATTTTGATTTGATTGATTTTATTCATTGCTTTTCTATTATGTATTTCATTAAGTTTTGCTCTAATCATTATTATTTCCTTCCTTTTCATTGCTCTGGGTTTAAGTTGCTTTTCCTTTTCTAGTGTCTTAAGGTGGACATTTAGGCACCAGATTTGCTATCTTTTTTCATTTTTAATATAAATATTTACAGCAGTAAATTTTCCTATAAGCACTGTTTTCACTGCATTTCATATGTTTAGGTGTGTATATTTTTGTTTTCATTCATCTCAAAGTATTTTTGAATTTCCCTGGGATTTCTTCTTTGACCCATTTGTTATTTAAGAGGATGTCTTTTGGTCTCCATATAGTTGTAATTTTCCCAAATTTCCTGTTGCTTTCTAATTTCATTCCACTATGCTTGAAACACATACTTTGTATAAATTTAATTCACTTAAATTTACTAAGATTTATTTTATGGCCTAATGTATGGTCTATCCTGGATAATGTTTCATGTGTACTTGAGGAGAATGTGTATTCTGCTGCTGTTGGATGAAGTGTACTAGAGATGTCTTTTAGGTCTAGCTGATTTATAGTGTTGCTCAAGTCTTCTATTTCCTTGTGGATTTTCTGATACCTGTTCTGTTTTTGAAAGTGGGTATTGAAGTCTCCAAATTTAATTTTTATTTTATCTACTTCTCTCTTCAATGCTGTGAAGTTTTCCTTCATACATTTTAGGACCCTATTGTTACATGCATACCTGCTTAGAATTATTTTGTCTTCTTGACAAATTAAGCCTTTTATCCTTATATAATGTCCTTTCTTGTCTTTAGTAACAAATTTGTTATCTTAACTCTATTCTGTCAATTAGTATAGCTATTTCATCTCTCATTTAGTTACTGTTTGCATGGTATGTTTTTTTTTTCCATCTATTTACTTTCAACTTTTTTATATCTTTAAATCTAAAGTGTGGTTGTAAAGCATGGACATAATCAGCCATCTCAACAGAAGCCATGAATAGAGATTAGACCATTCAGCAGAAATACTGCCATATGAGACTAAAGAAAACAAAGAAAATGTCATAAAGTAAAGGAAGACTGTTGGACTTCTTAGACCTTATAGAACTAGACCATAGAGCTATTTCTATCTCTTTTGATATTCTCCGTTTGGTCAGACATCATTCTCATATTTCCTCTAGTTCTTTAGAAGTGGTTTCCTTTGGTTCTTTGAACATGTTTAAAATAGCTTATTTAAAATTTTGTCTAACAAGTCTAATGTCTGGTTTCCTCAAGTATAGCTTCTATTCACTGCTTCTTTTCTTGCATATGGGCTATATTTTCATATTTCTTCTTATGTCACATATTTTTTGTTGAAAACCGGACACTTTAAGTAATAAATTGTGGCAACTCTTAAAATAATATTGTGCCCTCTCCCTAGGGTTTCTTGTTGCTGCTACTTGTTGTAGCTGTTATTATATGTTTCCTTAGTGACTTTTATGAATTGATTCTGTAAAGTTTGTATTCTTATGTTTGGCCATAAAAGTTTCTGTTCTGTTAGCTTAGTGGTCAGTTAATTATTGGACTGAGATTTCCTTAAATATCTGAAACCAGTAATTCTCCCAGTCTTTGCAGAAAGGCCCTGTATGTATTTTGGCCCATGCCAGCAACACTCAGGAAATTTACAACCCTATCATAGCCTTTACTTCCTGCTTATGGAAAACCTCAATGTCAGCTAAATGAGAGTGCTTAGAGCCTTCTTAGGCTCTTTCCTGTATATAAACACAGCCTTTGGAATGCACACAGCCCTATGTATGTGCATGACCTTCTTGGATTCCTGGGAATGTAGTGGATCTTTACAAAGTCCTCTGTGAACATCTCATTCTCTAACAATTTCCTTTGGTTTTTTTTTGTTTGTTTTTGTTTTTTGGCCTGGTTCTTGTGTGCTCCAATTGCTATCACTACTTCAGGCAGCTGCCTTGTTGAACAATTGCTGCTGATTGTTTTTACAGACGCCGCCAGGAATTTTTCTATACTGTCTGCACTGAGTGAGGTCTGGGTCAGGTCAAATAAAGACAAATCTTGCGAATGAGGGTTTACAGATAACTGCTAGATACATCAACTAATGACAGTTCTCTAAGAATAGTGTAATTAGGAGACTCCAAAAACATTCTGTCCCTTCAATGTCTGCTAGGCTATTGGGATGGGAATAGGGAAAGTTAAAATGTTCCAGAGCTTACTGCTGTTCATGAGATTTAGTTATTTTTCTTTAATAAATGCTCCTCAGAGTGTTGCAACATTTTGGTTAATTTCCAGACTTCTGAAAATGTTGATTCTGACAGTTTTTGTCAGTGTTCTCATTGCTTTTATGGGGGAACTGGCATTATGGAGATCCTTACTCTGCTTTTCCTGTTGATGTCATTACTGTTAATTTAATATTGGCTGCTACATCTGTGTTCCCATTTCACTTGACCTCCACCTGAATTTCCCTTGATACATACCTCAAATTTAATAAGTTGTAAATAGAACTAATAGTCTCTTTCCTCAAATTTGCTCCTGCTTCCAATGTTCCTGTTAAAGGCTTCACTGCAAGGCCAGAGAAAATTAAGCTGGCAAAGCAGATGGAGGAGTCATCAAAATGGCAGTAGAATTTAATTATAATTATCTGTGTTAATCTGGTGCTGCTGGGTGTGAAAGGAATGAAAAGATTACGAATTGGAAATTTAGGAATTTGATTCACAAGATTGACACCAAAATTCCCACTGCCTCTATAATCTCAGGCTCAATTGAATAATTCTTTGTGCTGTGCAATTAATTGCTTGCTCCACAGACCAGCTGAATTAGAACCCACTTCACTGAATTTCCTACACATAGTAGGTGCTCAATAAATGACTAATAACATAAAACTTAATTAAGTAAATAACATAAAAAGGTTTCTTTTATTCTCTCACTCACTCTATTTCTCTGTCTCATAAACCAGGAATCTTGTCTCCTTCCCAGCTGGAAATTTCTCTAAAAAGTCATGAATATAATTACTTTTTAAAGTATTTCATTGACATGTCAACCTGAATTATATATCAAAGAGAGTCCAAATGAAAGTTTGGTATGAGATATAAGACCTAATATGATTTCATGCCTCCTTGTGGGCATTTAATAAATATTAATTGTGCTGGGAGTCAATCTAGCAAATGATGGCTGAATCTGTTATTGCCCATCTTTTACATTTCATACCTGTATACTCAACACAGAACACTGGAAATCAAGGACTGGCTTTCACCACAATGAAATAAACAACAAAATTATTAGCAGGGAACATGGCCCACGGAGCTGACCTAAAATAGTAAAGTCCTTCATTTAGGCCTTTAAGAAAAAAATGGCACTGAAAGTCTCAGGACAGGCCCACATGACATAAGCATATCTAAACTATTTTTATGGTGGAAGATTTTTACTGTTTCCATGAGCATGAATGTGTGCACGCATATGAGAGACAGAAAAAAAGAGACAAGAGGGAAATGTGTAGACATATCTGAATATGTTATATTCTCTGTTCCTCAAGCTGAAAGCTTTATACAGTAAGACAACAACGGAATGTAAAAATGAAATAAAAATTCATTAATAGATGCCTACAAGAAATATTTCAAAGATTTAAACATTATGCATAATTATTTTCCTTACAATTAAATAAAAAATAAATATATGTATTTATCTGAGTAAATACATTCTTGGACAATAGTGAGTTCTCATCATTTGTTACATCAATGAATGAACGAACAATGAATGAAAACAGTTTCTCTTAAAAATTGAATGGAAATACAATGTTGCATGTAGATATTTAGGTAAATAACGTTTGTGCCTTTTGCAAAAATATAATCAAGTCCATTGTCTAGTGTACTACTTAATGTTCCTTATTACAGGAAAGATATTTTTTATCAGTCTCTTATAAAAACTGAGGCTACAGTATTATGTTAACTGTCTAAAGATGCAGTATTGTGTTAGCTGTCTAAAGATATCTGGCCAAGGTTCAAGTAGATTTTTTAAAAAACTTTTTAGCAAGGGATAGTTTACATATAGTAAGGTGCACATATCTAAAGGGTATACAGCTTGATGAATTTTTATCCACTTTGAGAAATGAAACATTTATATCTCAGTAGACTCCCTCATGCCCCCTCTCAGTCAATACCCTTGCCCAAAGGCAACTACTTTCCCGACTTCTTATAACACAAATGAATATTGTCTGATTTTGAACTTCACATCAATGGAATTATGTAGTATTTATTCCTTTGTGTATGAATCCTATCACACCACATAATCTACATTGTTGCGTGTTGCATTAGTTTATTCTTTTTCATTGTTGTGTAGTATTCCATTATATCAACACAACATATTATTTATTCAGTCTACTGCTAATGGACATTTGACTTGGTCTCCAGTTTTTGGCTATTTTGAATGCTACTCTATGAACATTCTTTTGTTCTATGAACATAATGTTCCATGAACATTCTATGAACATAAACACATTTCTTTGTTGGAAATAAAACTCTGTGTCATATGATATGTGTATATTTAGCTTTAGTAGATACTACTAAAGAGTTTTCCAAGGTGAGTCTACCAATTTTCATTACTACTAGCAATGTATGAGAGTTCCAGTTGCTTTACATCATGCACATTACTTTTTAACATGTCATTCAGGGTCATAGGTCCTCTTTGTTCATTTGCGTTTTATTATAAGTTATTTTTTAATCCCATTTCTTCTAATTCTTAAATAATTTCAGTTGGTGGTGGAGGGTTCTCCCAAGTATACAGTTTTTTTTTTTTTTTTCCAACTGAGAAACAGTTTCCTTTTTCCATGGAAATGAAGGTACAGACGTCTACAAAATATTTCTTTGCTCTGCAGGTCTACCAATGAGAAGAAAGTGCCAACTGAAAACTTTTAGAAAATACCCAGTTTACTCAAGGAAAATAGCATGCTATTCAATAACAAATTATTGAAGGCGATTGCTTAATAGAGAGAAATTGAAATAGCAGATTAATTGCCTGTTTGTGACACCCATGGAATCAACTTGGTAAGTAAAAACTCAAGAATAATGTTCAATGTTCTCTAGAATGGGCCAGAAGCCCTTCAGTGCAGATTCAGGCTCTCTCTCTCTCTCTCTCTCTCTCTCTCTTCTCTCTCTCTCTTTTGCTTATATCTCATGGCAGATCTCTCTTAGGGTCAGTAGAGCACATGCAGATTTTACACTATGCACTCTCTCTAGCTGATGATAGGAAGTTTCATAGGAGTGATTGGAGAAGAAAACCAAGCACAGACTCTATCATGCTGAGATCTTCATTTATAGTTGTGGTAATTTCTATTATATTTTATAATGCTAAACACTACTTTTAATCTGGAACTTTAGGTCATTATTTCCAATGTGGCTCCTTACAGTCTAGCTCCAACTATGAATAAGTACTAGTTGTTACTGTTAGCACAATCATTATTTTTGCTTTCTTTAAACAGCATATACTATACTCAGGAGTAGATTCAGTTAATGGTTTGAAGTGCATCAGAAAAATTAGACGACATTAAAATACAGTTACTTCTGAAGAAAGCTTTCGGCACTGTATAATAGTGGAAAGGTAAAACTGTTTAACAGATTAAACATCTTTTCATGGTTCATGGAAAACTTGAAAAACAATTCTAAATTTAGAGCTATTTCTTAGACTTTTATGTTGCTCCCTTAATCTGTTTATTCTAATTGTAAATTAGACACTTATATTCTCCATTATAAATTATATCTTGACGTATAGGATGATCAGTCCATGCACATGTGGACAGTAAAACTGGCATGGAATTGTATTTTGTGTTTTCTTTCACTCAGTCATTTAACATTTGTTCATCTATCAAATGCCACTCAGTCATGTCCCTTAACATTGGCCCTATCAATATAATGTGGAAAATCTAGGAAGAGATCCTTCATTTTTCCTCAGGAGCCTGGTTTTTAAACAGAAGTTATATCTTCCCAGTGACCACCAGAGTCACATACTATCCAGCGGTACTCAAGTAAGAATGCTTTAAGTGGTATATTATCTTTAATACCGATAAGTAATAAATTATGACTTTGGAAATAGTAACATTTTTTAAAGATACATACAATTTGGGCTTCAACATGCCCAGCTTGCCTGTGTCCCATAAAGATCCCATTAACAGTTTATCTCATTAACGGCCATTTGTACTCATCAACTCAGGCTGTGTTTTCCCACTGGGACATCATTTACAGTTCTCTAAACATATTTTCACAACATTCACCTGACAACATCAGCTGAGAGAAAAATCTTCAGACTGCGGAGAAACATCAGGAGGCCATGAATTCTTAATCAACACACCAAATTATGAAAATGGTATGTATATCTCTTTGAAAATATCCTCAGCAATAATTAATCAGGAAAAGAAACAATAGATAGTCCAAAGACTTTGGCTCAGTATCCCACTCCCCAGTTAAGGGGAGATTTAAAGGCATTCGTGTGGTGGTCAAGGTTCACGAATTCTGTCTCCCTTGGGGATTGTCACTAGAGAACTTATGGAAAGAAAAATGGTTTTAGTTTTTTGAAGTTCACAAAGAAGCGGAAACAGTCTAACCAAGAATCACCTGGTGAAAGATCTCCTTTAATGAGCAAATAAAAATGATTTTTAATTAGCACATGTACATAATTTTAAAATGAGACCACACCAAAAAAGAAATCTATTCCCTTAACTGGTAAATAAATAAATCTTCTTCTAATATCCTTTAGCACATTTATTTGTACAATAATTTACTTTTACATTTCCTTATACAGTGACCCTTAAACTTAAACCAGAGTTTCTGTATCGTACTTCACTCAGATTGCATTTCACTGTACTGGGAACCTGGAGATGCCTGATATGATAACTTAGGCTGTGAATTAAATCTACAGAACATCCCTTGGTGATGTGGTTGGTACCTATACTGGACTTCCTTGGATAGCTTTTCACTGTGGTCTAGGTCCTTGCTACTCAAGCCTACCCAGAGTATGGTCTTCAAACCATCAGCATTAGTATCACTTGGGAACTTTGTTAGAAATTCTGGATCTCCTAACCAAATTTTATAAATCACAATCTTGGGGTGCAGTGGAGGACCAGTAATTGCTGTTTTAACAAACATTCCTGGAGATTCTTCTACATGCAAAATGTGAGAAGCACTTGTCTAGGGTATAGTGTTCATAAAATCAAAACTACTTATTTTGCCACATTGCCTCACATCTCATTGCCTTTAGATGGGCTGTAGCCTCTATCATAAAGTTGCTTTACTTCTTTTTTTTTTCACTGTAGCACTCCACGAGCCTTTTTGCGGGCTGGTTCTTATTTGTTGTTTGTGACTTTCTTTAAGGAATTATCTCCAGACCCCAAGATGCACTTATTCTCCCCTCCAGATTAAAGTAGACGCTTTTCTGCTTCCTCTCTTGGCATACCACATGCATCAGAGCAACCATATAAGCCCATTGACAATTATAACACAGTATGAGGTCTTTCCTTCTACTGCTGTCAACTCCTGGAAGGCGTTGCAACTTTAAAAACTCCCTGATAATAAAAATACAGCTTGATTTTTAATAGAATATTTTGTTGATAAAAGGTGGAAGGAGCCTCATTGCCTCCAGAATCGTCCTCAGAATACTTCATTTTTGTTACTGGCTGAATTGCTTTGCTTTTTATGTTCCCTCTCCATCTCCTCATGGGACAGCTCTCTCTCCCATTCCCACTCCACCATGTATTTGTTTCTCCCATCTGCCTAGTGAAACTGGTCAAGTTACTGTGCATCCTTTGATTTGTCCAGCCCCTTCCCTGAGGCCTGCTCCAAGCCTCCATTGTCTTTTGTCAATATGTGCAGAGTGGTGGGTTAGAAAGAGGTTGGTAAAGGAGACTGCAGGTGACCCTTTATCCTGCTGATTAAGAGATCTTGACTAGTTTGATGAAGAAGCACCATTAAAAACAATAGGCTCAACTTGCATTTTAGGATAGAGTAAGTAGATGTGCCTTTCTTTTTAACTTTTACTATATACAACTAGAAATTCTGAACATTATATTCAAAACGAATATAAGAATATTCTGGGCCCGGCATGGTGGCTCACGGCTGTAATCCCAGCACTTTGGGAGGCTGAGGCGGGTGGATCACCTGAGGTCAGGCGTTCGAGACCAGCTTTGCCAACATGGTGAAACCCCATCTTTACTAAAAATCCAAAAAATTAGCCAGGTGTGGTGGTGGGTGCCTGTAATCGCAGCTACTCAGGAGGCTGAGGCAGGAGAATCGCTTGAACCTGGGAGGCGGAGGTCGCAGTGAGCCGAGATCGTGCCACTGCACTCCAGCCTGGGCAACAAGAGCGAAACTCCATCTTAAAAAAAAAAAAAAAAAAAAAAAAAAAAGAAAAAAAGAATGCTCTGCAATGTGGAGAGAAGAAGTCAGTCCGACAATGCAGAAATGCCAATGAGTACAGAAAAATAAAATCCACAGTAAAAGCCTTCTCTCTCTAGCCAAAGTATTAGAGAAAAGACAGCACATGAAGAGAGAAAAGTTTTGATAATATTTCACTCCAGACAAACATCACATATAAAACTAAGACCCTGCCCTCACCAGCCATAGCAAAGGGTGACTGGAGAGCCAGGACTCATCACCACTGAGAAGTAATGAGGTCTTCCCCACATTGTCGGTGGTGGCCATGTGAGAAACACTAGTGAACTACCCCTGCCTCTTCCAGCCAGGGTGGTATCAGCAGAGCCCTTCTGGGCAGCCAGAAGTCCCACCTCCACCCAGCAGTAATGAGGAATCCCTTCCTTCTGGGTGCCAGTGGAAGCTGAGTGGGGAATGTAGACATAAAACCCATCTGGAAGTAGCAAGGTGGTACCTGCACTTCCCTTTTTGAACAGTATGAGAGGAAGCTTGCTAAAACATAAGACTTAAACAAGATCCAGAGACTCAAGACAATATCTAAATGTCTAGGTTTCAATCAAAAACAATTCCTCATACAACGAACCAAGAGAATCTCACTGAAATGAGAAAAGAAAATCAAAAGATACAAATGCTGAGATGATACAGATGTTAGAATTATCTGATGAAAACTTTTAAATAGCCATCATAAAAATGCTTCCATGGGCAATTACAAACATGGTTGAAGTAAGTGAAAAAATAAAAAGTTATAAGGAAGAACCAAACGAAAATTTTAGAACTGAAAAATAATTTTTAAAAAACTCAATGGATGGACTCAACATCATAATGGAAGGAATAGAGGAAATAATCAGTAAACTTGAAAACAGGGCAATAGAAATTACCCAATCAGAACAACAGAGAGAAAACATACTGCAAAAATTACCAGAACTCCAGGAATATGTGGGATTATAGCAAAAAATCTTGTGTCATCAGAATCCTAGGAGAGGAGAAAGAGGGTGAGGTTGAAAAGTAATGGAAGAAATAGTGGCTAAAAACTCCTCAAATTTGTCAAGAAACATAAATCTGCAGTATCAGAAGCTGAACAAATCCCAAACAGGATAAACTCAAAGAAATCCATGCCAAGACACATCATAAATAAACTTCTGAAAACTAAAGACAAGGAAAAAAAATCTTAAAAATAGAAAAACACCATACCTTACTTATGGAGGAAAACAATTAGAACAATGGCAAATTTGTCATCAATGCTGTGGACACCAGAAGGAAATGACACAATATTTTTTCAGGTGCTGAAAAAGAACTATGAGTCTCTGAATATTTATAGCAGTTTTATTTGTAACAGCTAAAAACTGGAAACACCCAAAATATCCTCTAATAGGTGAATAGATAACCAAAAGATGGTACATTCCATAATTTGAAATATTACTCAACAATAAAATGGAATGAACTACTGATATACCCAACAACTGGATGGCTCTCAAGGGCATTATGTTGTGTTTTTAAAAACCAGTCTCAAGAGGATACATGCTGCATGATCTTATTTACGTAACATACTTTATGTGACAAAATGATAGAGATAAGGAACAGATTAGTGGTTGCCAGAGGTTAGGTATAATGGGGAGGAGGGCTTGGTATGACTAAAAAGGTAGCACTAGGGAGATCATTGTGGTGGGATAATAGTTCTGTATCCTGATTGCTGTGGTGGTTACACAAATCTGCACACCTGATGAAATGGCATAGAAGAATGCACGTGCATTGTATCAATGTCAATTTCTAGCTTTTGATCTTATACTATAATTTCTTTAGCTGTAACCACTGTGGGAAACTAGGCCAGTGTATGTGGAATTTCTCTGTACTATTCTTCGTAATGTTCTGTGAATCTTTAATTATTTAAAAATAAAAAGAATTTTAAAAACAACAATAGGCTTACTATTTGGCATTAGACAAAGAGATAGGAAATGGTGTTGGAGGTGACAGTAAGACTTCAGGCACTTCAGTGCCAGAGCCAGAGAGAACTCAAGAAAGAATATATGCAGGTTGAAAGGAATCCTGGAGAGAGTTGGAAACTTTTTCTTTTGTAAGCACTAGGATGCAGAGAAGCCCCACATTGGACTGTGAAATCCCTAACAGCCATGATCATGATGTGATGTATGTGACAACTGCACAGAACAAATAAAAATATCTGTGGACTGAACAAATGAATAAATGAGAGTGTCAGGTCCTACAGAGTGGCTTGTTGGTGGCAGGCAGAAAGAAGAGCTAGAAACAGGCTTTGAGAGGACCAAGAATTACATCCAGTCTCATACAGGTGCCTGTCCGAAGCTATCCTAGGTTAACCTTCTAGTTTTCTGAATGTATGGATTCTAGTGTTTCAAAGTAGGAGGGAGAAAAGGAAAAGGCTTAAAACCTCAGTTAATGTCAAAGCAGTCAATCTCTGGCCAGACTTGTGGTGTCAGGATCAGGATTCTGTGTGCTTAGGCATTTATTCTACTTTTGTAAGTTCTTCATTTCCTTTTAGATTCTTGGTGAAGTTCCTTATAAATTTTTAATTCATCATGACTATCATAAGTCAGAATGACCTGCTTATGCCCAGAAGAACTCAGAAGACAAGCATTGAGGCCAGGACATAGCAGCAGGAGTTTTTCAAGCTAGACATCAGGAAAAAAACTAAGGGAGATGATGCTGTTAATGAGGTGGACCCTCTTAGAGAGAGATGTCAGAGAAAGGTATGACCTCTGCTTTCATTCCAAGAGGACTGGTCATTTTTATGGGCCCTGGATATTGCTCAGTGTGTAGATGTATTAGTCCAATCTGATTTTCTTGGGCCTGTCTGCAATATAAAAGTACATAACAATAGAGTAAAATACACTTACAGCATTGCTGCTATCCTCCAGAAGGGATCAGCATGCAATTCAGAGAGAATAACAGATAACAAGAATGTCTCATAAAACAGTCAACAACCTGTACAATCACTTCATGGAGAGTAACACATACTTGATTTCAAAGCCACAGAGCTGAAGTGGCCACTTGGATTTTAAAACTAATGCAAAATGCATTAAGAATCCATCCTAAAACATTTTTGAAGTGAAGATCAAATCTACATATTTTCAGTCAATGCTTTTGTAACTGTCATGTGAACTTTAGGACATCAAACAGTCAGATATTTTTTGAATACCTACTGAAGCAAAGAATTTTAGGTATTGAGGATCATAGAAAGAAGTAATTTTGCTGGAGGTTTTAAAAAGTGTGTGTGTGTATGTGTGTGTGTGTGTGTGTGTGAGAGAGAGAGAGAGAGAGAGAGAGAGAGAAAGGGAGAGAGAGATAGAGATATTCTGTCCTTCACCTTAGACATCTACTCCCACAGCCTTAAAAGTTGCATATGACCTCAGTCCATTTATTTATTCATTCATTCTACAAAATTGTCTCCAGAACTAACTACATATCAGGTATTGTGAAAGGATAAATATTTCCTAAAAGACATGAAAGAAAGAGTCAAGAAGAAAAAACATGTGAGCAGGTGGAGGAAAATTCAAGCCAGGGAACAGGAGGCTAGAGAATGGAACGATGAAAGGGGAACAACAGAAAAATGTAATCATTTCTGGAGATACTCAACAGAAAGGGATTCTGACATCTTGAAAGAAGTTGCACGGGCACCAGGAAACATGAATAATCCAATGACCATCCAAAAGGACACTGAGCTCCTTAGGTTGGGAGTTAAGTCCTCCTTATTTCCTTTTGATTAACCTATGCCCAGTATAGAATGTTCTCCATAGTAAGCATTGAGTAAATATTAGTTCAATGAACGAATGAATAAGGAAAGTTGGTACTTCTTTTCTGAGAAACACAGAAATGCTATATACAAATCTGACAAGACACATTTAGGGGTACACTGCCTTCCTACAGAACCTTTCAAGACTTACCAAAACCGCTGGCTGATGCCCAAGCAAGAAAGTCAAAGAAGTGACGGAAACATCCCGGAGCCCCAAGGTCTTTCACTTTTTCTTTACAGGATTTGACTTCAAAGTCTTTAGAGAAATCCTTCTATTTTCTTCCAGGTTAGGTAAAGATTATAATTTTCAAAAAGAAAACTACTATAGCCCATTGTTTTCTGTCTTTAAGTATTTGGAAAACTACTGTGAATAATGGAAATGTATAGTAGGTGTTAATATACATGGGATTGGGGCTTTGGAGAAGCTGATCCCACCAAAATGCAAAAGATCCTCAAAAAGTATTGTGAACACCTGTATGCACATAAACTAGAAAAATCTAGAGGAAATGAATAAATGTTTGGAAACACACAATCTCCTAAGTTTGAGTCAGGAAGAAATTGAAACCCTGACCAGGCCAATATCAAATTCCAAAATTGAATAAGTAATAAAAAACCTTCACCAAAAAATTCCCTAGACCAGATGGATTCGCCGCTGAATCAGATGTACAAAAATATCCAGTAGTACCAATTCTACTGAAAACTATTCCAAAATATCAAAGAGGAAGGATTCCTCCCTAACTCATTCTATGAAACCAGCATTACTCTGATACTAAAACCTAGCAAAGACGCAATGAGAGAAGAAAACTACAGGCCTACATTTCTGATGAACATATTCATAAATCTCCAGCAAAATACCTGCAAACCAAATCCAAGAGCACATTAAAAAGTTAATTCACCATAATAAAATAGACTTCATTCCAGGGATGCAAAGTTGGTTCAACATACAGAAATCAGTAAGTGTGATTCACCATATAAACAGAATTAAAAGCAAAGACTATCTGATAATCTCAATAGATGCAGAAAAATCTTTTGATAAACTCCAACATCCCTTCATGATTTAAAAAAAAAAAACCTGAAGAAATTAAGCATCAAAGGAAGCTACCTCAAAATAATAAGAGTCAACTATGACAAACCTGCAGCCTACATCATACTGAATGAACAAAAACTGGAAGCATTCCCCTTGAAAAATGGAACAAGTCAAGGATGCTCACTCTCACCACTCCTGCTTAATGTAGTAATGGCGGTGCTAATCCGAGCAGTTGGGCAAGAGAAAGAAATAAAAATCATCCAAGTAGGAGAAGAAGGTGAACTATCTCTCTTCATGAATGATGTGACTATATACCTAGAAATACCTAAAGATTATGCCAAAAAGCCTCCTGAAAATGATAAACAACTCCAGTAAAGTTTCAGGATACAAAACCAATTGCAAAAATCAGTAGCATTTTTATAGAGCAATAACATTCAAACTGAGAGTCAAATCAAGAACACAATCTCATTTGCAATAGCTAGAAAGAAGTAAAATACTTAGGAATACATTTAACCAAGGAGGTGAAAAATCTCTACAAAAAGAACTACAAAACCCTGCTGAAAGAAATCATAGATGACCCAAACATGTGGAAAAGCATTCCGTGCTCATGGATTGGAAGAAACAATATTAAAATGTCCATACTGCCCAGAGCAATCTACAGATTCAACACTATTCCTATCATGCTACCAATGTTATTTTTCACAAAACTAGAAAAAACTATTTTCAAATTCATATGGAACCAAGAAAGAGCCTGAATAGCTAAAGTGATCCTAAGCAAAAAGAACAAAGTCAGAAGCATCACATTACCTGACTTCAAACTATACTCAAAGGCTATGGTAACCAAAACAGCAATGTACTGGTACAAAAACAGGCACATACACCAATGGAACAATATGTAGAACTCAGAAATAAAGCCACATACCTACAGCCATCTGATTTTGGACAAAGTCAACAAAAATAAGCAATGGGGGAGATGACTCTCTATTTGGTTAATTGTGCTGGAGTGGCTGGCTAGCCGTATGCAAAAGAATGAAACCGGACTCCTACCTTTCGCTATATACGAAAATTAAGATTAATTAAAGATTTAAATGTAAGACGTCAAACTATAAGAATTCTAGAAGAAAACCTAGGAACCACCGTTCTGGACATCAGTCTTAGAAAAGAATTTATGACTAAGTCCTCAAAAGCAATTGTAACAAAAGTGAAAATTGTCAAGTGGGACCTAATTGAAATAAACAGCTTCTGCACAGCAAAAGAAACTATCAACAGAGTAAACAAACAACCTACAGAATAGGAGAAAATATTGGCAAACCATGAATCTGAGAAAGATCTGTCATCCAGAATCTATATGGAATTTAAACAGTGGAACAAACAAAAAACAAATAACCCTATTTAAAAATTGGCAAAAGTCATGAACACACACTTCTCAAAAGAAAACATGTAAATGGTCAACAAATGTGAAAAAATGCTCAACATCACTAATCATCAGAGAAATGCAAATCAAAACCACAATGAGATACCAGCTCACATCAGTCAGCATGGCTGTTATTAAAAAGTAAAAAAGCAATAGATGCTGGCGAGGCTATGGAGAAAGGGAAACACGTATACACTGTTGGTGGGAATGTAAATTAGTTCAGCCATTGTGGAAAGCAGTTTGGCAATTTCTCAAAGAACTTAAAACAGAAATACCATTCAACCCAGAAATCCTATTACTGAGTATATATCAAAAATAAAAGAAAAAATTCTACCAAAAAGACACATGCATTCACATGCTCATTGCGGCTCTATTCACAATAGCAAAGACATGAAATCGACCTCGTTGCCCATCAGCAGTGGATTTGATAAAGAAAATGTGGCACATTTACACCGTGGAATCCTACAAGACTGTAACAAAGAATGAAATCATGTCCTTTGTAGCAACATGGATGCAGCTGGAGGCTATTATCCTAAGCAGATTAACTCAGGAACAGAAAACCAAATACCACATGTTCTCGCTAAACACTGGGTATTCACGAACATAAAGATAGCAACAATAGACACTGGAGACTTCTAGAGGGGGAGTCAGGGGAGCAAGGGTTGAAAAACTATTGGGTACTATGCTCAGTACCTAGGTGATAGGATCAATCGTACTCCAAACCTCAGCATCATGCAATATATGCAGGTAACAAACCTGCACATGTACCCCTGAATCTGAAGTAAAAGTTAAAATTATGAAAATAGAAAATAAAGTCTTCAGCTTAAAAAATGAAAAAAATAAATTCTAAACATTTCTTGCCTTTTCCATATCTTTTATGTATTTTTTGGAAGATTGTGTTGACTTTATCTTCCATCTTCAATATACTTTTTAGAAATTTCAGCAATCATCTTATTCATTTATTTTATAAAGCTCTTTCTTGTTCTTTGTTCATTTTCACGGTCTCCTTTTTCTATCAATTAGATAACATTATTAATCTTTCAAAATACTTTTTTTTCTTATTGCGCATTTATTTGGATCTCTCTGCTTCATGATATACACTTTTAAAAAATACCTGGTGATATGTGGTAAAAAGAGGCAAAAAAGAGAAAGAGAAATAAAACCAGACTGGGAGACCTAGGTAAATTAGCTTCTAGGTAGAGGGATAATTTTTTATTCCTTATTATGATATTCCCTGAAAATAATTCCAAACAGTCATCACTGGTCACTGCCTTGTGGCAACTGGGCCTCAGTGGGATTTTACCTGGAATGAGAGAATCCCATTTCTGTGCAAATTTTAACTTCCTTTCATTAATTCTATTAATGCCTCATTTACCAATGATCGTTAGATAATTACACTATTTTAAAAATAGTCTTGCTTGCTAAAGAGGGACTAAAAGTGTTTTGACAGTAATATTAGCTTATTTTGCAGAGAGAATCCACCTTGTAGTAGTTACGGAAAATAAATATAATGTGTTAGCGGTGCCATTAGCTTTTTTTCTGTATTGTGAAACTGAATCATCAGTTTTGAATAATAAAACTTTGAGCTACATAAGAAACATCAAGCTTGTTCGTTCGTGTTCAAAACTCACAACCAAATACCTTTATGTTTCCTCTTCACATTTGCTCCCTAATTATATCACTGGCCTTTACTGATGTATGTTATAACTCCTGGTTTCTCTAAAATGAATATCTGACATTCTCTAAAACCCTCTATGAAAGGGCATTCCTGTGGGGATATATGTTTTTTGTGACGCTAGGGCCCTATGAGAAGAGGTGGCATTTGGGGATCCCTAGACACTGACTCTACTCCCTCTCATGAAGATGAGATGTCACCTTGATGATGCTGAGTTTGTTTTACAAACTGGCTCTTTGGTTAGCATTCTAGCAGAATAAAAGGGCACACTCAAACTGGGCAATTTGAGGAAAGTGTAATAAAGGGAATATTTTTAAATGCATGGGCATAGGAATAAGAAAACCAACAAAGGATAGTGCAGTTCTCCACATCTAGCAGTAGTGAGGAACCATAACCATCACTAGGCCTGAATGGGCAAGAGGAGGGCACAGAGACAGGATCTATATTAAGAGGGCAGCCTGATAGAAACAGCTTTCCATAAAAAGAAGCAGCCAATCCATGGTGATCCTGTATAGAGACAACCAGGGAAGTAAAATATCCCAGCCTGATTCTTCTCTCATCTTTCCGTCTCAGTCAGTGTCTCTCATTGGCTGAAGCCAACCAGAAGCCAGAGGGCAATGGAGCCTGTTGACAGAGTTCATACAGGTCAGTTTCCTGGAGTGCAGAGCAGGGTGGGGAAGGCCAGAGTGGATTTGAGACAGACAATGGAAAATATTCAGCACACCATGAAAAGCTCATGCTTGTAAACAATCTCTTAAATAGAGTAGTTGGTGTCACTTCTTCTGGAATGGTAATGTTAAGTCCATGAATTCAGAAGGAAGTAGTATAGTGAGATCTGGCTTACTTTTCAATTCTGGAGGACTCTACCTGCATGGAGAATGGCATAGGCAGTTTCGTATTCTGCAGAAAAGCCAGGCATGACAGGAAAGCCATGTGAAGATGTGTTACATCTGCTCATACTCTGCATGGTTACCTCATTCTATATCGTTGGTAAAATTATTTTAAACTTCTGTCCTAAGTGAATATATGTCCATCTGTGTATTTAGTTTTTTCTTCCATTAATTCAGAATGTACCTGAAACACTATACCTTCATATTTCTCAAACACATAAATATTTCATGGTATACATATACTTATTCTTTAACCATAGAAATAGATACCACTTAATTCTGCTAAAGATTATACTTTATGAAACACAGGTGGAATATGATTCATTTGATTACTGTTGACACTAGTATTTAATTTCCATAATTAACATCCATATTCATTGATAATGTTAATAAAAGCATCCTAAGTATCTTTGGATGGAGAGGAACCCTGGGTAGTGGCCAAGTGAGGGCAGGAGAGACAGCTGGGAATAAAAGAAACTGATGAAGAAAGGTAAAGTATTTGAAGTAGAGTGCTGAATTTCTGTTGCTGCAGAGTAAATCCTGACATGGGTTCATTAACTTGGGATAAGGATTGTTAGCCAGAAACAGATCTAGGTTTTGTGGGACCTGAAGATGATACAATTTGAAGGATCCTCTCTAAGAAAAACAATTCAAACTTATAAATGTGAAGTTCTATATGAAAGTGAAATGTCTTGAGAAATTGCATCAAATAAATTTTAAGAAATCAACATCACAAACATCAAAGAATCTTGAAACACAACGTAATAGCACTATAAATTAGTTACCTTACATATCTCTATAATACTTTTCTCTTTATATTTTGGCTGTGTGCTCCTTTATTTCCTCTTCGTATACAATCTTTTTATATCATTTTCTACAAAGAGAATAGAAGGTAATTCAGTCTTTCCTCTAGTGTGTTTTTGTTCCTCTATCTTTATATTTCTCATGCTGGGAACTATAGTTTGTGTTCTTATTCCATAAAAACTTTGGCCCTGCATTGGCATAGTAGTTCTGGGTTAGTTGCACAATGGATCGCAGAAGTATTTCTGGAACCCATTCTTACTCTTGATTGGCTAACAATAGCTTAACTCTACACAGGGACTGTCTCCCACCTAAATATATCTCGCTAACTCCAAATTAAAATTAAGCCCAACTCAAGTTCCCTCTAAAATGTCTGTGGCCACTCCATTGCTACCTGACAGGAGTAGAAATGTGACAGAATGGAAAATTGTCATAAAAAGAGTCAGTGGTCTTAGCAGATCATGATTAAAATATCTTATTTTGCAATTATTCCAAAATACATAATGTTAATACATTGCTTGTGCCTCTTCTATGGCCTTGGAAAGGAACTGTGTAAGTTTTACTTGCTTCGTGATAAATTCAACTTTAGGTAATTGAAATAAACTGCACAGTGCTTCAGTGCTTCACCTTCCTCCTGTGGAAGTAACAAGAAGAGGATTCAGGGTGGAATCAGTTCTGCTGCTTCTCCCATAGAGTGAAGGTAGAATTGGGAAATTAAAGTTCTCATTTTTGCCCATTCATCACTCAGCCTGGCATGGGCCAGGGCATGGGGTTTGGTGGGGAGGAATGCTTGTAATACTGGCTATGATAGCTTATTCATGTATTCAATCATTCAACATGTATTTGATGATTATGTGTCAGGCATTATTAGAGATAATAGTGTCATTCCTATCACAATGGTGAGTAAAACAGATGCAATCTCTGTTTTCAGTGATTAAGCTTAAAGTCTAAAGGAGGACAGACAAATTACCATTCCATCTTTAAGTAAAACAAATGTGTGAAAAGTAATAGAATAATTTGTCTACCATCCTGTCCATACCTTGGCACAAAGCACTGGTAATCCCAGAAAAATAGTTCTCTAAAGTCCCATTCATGGCCTTGGTATCTGTGGTCTCTTTCTGTTCCTAAAACATGGCAGAAAGGGAAGGCAAGAACTCCAAATTGGAGTGGAGAGTGTAGAAGCTGAGAAATCAACCACATCTCCAAGTCTTTGTTCTTTGCAGTCTTGTGCTTTATTGGATTGTGGACAATATAGAAGGGGTATAATTTCCTATATTCAACCCATCAGTGACAAAAGATAAGAGAATAGGTACTACATGAAGCTTCTCTTCTTCTAGTCTCTCATGTCATTCCTATCACAATGGCTGTAAAACATTGGTTGGCAGTGTGAAGGCTTGCATTATTGAATAGAGAGGAAGATAAAAGATTTCCCTATATGTTCATTCTTGCCACAGACTTTCAGAAAACTATCTAATTTCTTAGCACCTCAGCTGCATACCAGTGAAATGAGGCCAACTATACAAATTCCTTACTTATCTAATTAGGATACAAACTGCTGCAAGAATTACAGCTGTGAATGAGTGAATTCCAGAGGACTTGTCTGTGGTTACAGAAAATAGGCAGAACTCCGTGGGCCCTCAAGAAAGAATAACCGTACAAAGTTGTACATAACCAAAGAGGAATAATTTTTTTAAAGAAAATCCTTAGGCAGAAAGGGTTTTTAATCAATATTGAATGTTGAATCAATATTAAAATCAGTACTCTCTATGGCCAAGCCATGCATACTGCTCTCATAGGTCTCTGATTGATCTTTTTGTCTTGAGATATACCTTCACAGGAATGTCAGTATTCTGGAAATGGCGATGAGAATTCTACTACCAGGTAAACACTCAATGAGGTATGAATATGCAAATGACCTATTGTATCTACCATGCACAATACACTTCTTAAAGTCTATTAAGCTCTTACTAGGCCAAGCCATGTGATCTTTGGATGCATCAAAGCTCAGGAAAAAACAGTTTGAATCCTGGCTCTGCAACTTTCTGGGTTTCTGTGACCTTGGACTAGTTACCTAACATCTGTGAACTTCAGTTTCCTTGGCCTATGAAATAAGGATAGCAATAACTCTTGCAGGATTGCTTAATTATTTAAAAAATTTATGCTCATATAAAGCATGTGTTATAAAGCAGGCGCTCAATGAATGGTAAGTATTATTTATTATAAACTTCAACACAAGCATAAGCTTTTTAAAATTATTTTTTCTTTCCAGTATTTAAACTTTGGGCTAAGAGAGATTTTATCATAAGGTTATTATGATTTGTAAACATGAACCAACTTCTCTATAGCAATTATTTTGCTGGGAAGTAAGCAAGGTCATAAATCAATAATGACTCTTGCAACCTCAGGACTTATTGATCTTTCCGTTTGTCTTCTGTAATGTTCCTGGAAAACTCAATTATTTTGGGAAGTTATCCAAACTAGTTTACCCAGTATTCTATATTAGTGTTATTAGTAACAAGTTATGAAAGCATTTGATTGATTTTCTTGGAAAACAATTCCTTTAGAGTAAAATAGAGATATTTATTCTATAAATGTCTTAGCATATTACATTTCTTAAAAAGAACAAGTTGAGACAAGCAGCTAGAGATTCTAGAATCACGTGCTTCTGATAAATTCCACTTTTCTGGGCACCACGGTCGAGAGTGCTAATAAACACTTTAGGAAAAATTCTAGAGATATGTGAATCCTGTCTATCTAATGGGGCTGGACATTGGTGGTAATTTAAAGTAGACATATCTTTTAATGTATCCAGTGTTGTTCTCCAATACTCAGTATAGTGCTTGGTGTAGAGTAAGTATCCAGTAAATGTTGGTTAGATGAATGAATAAATGAGTGAATGAAAGCATCAACAAATAAATCACAAATGCATAGGTACTTACCCACTGTAAATGCTTGTGAAGGTGGCTCTACTTTCCTTCTCAGTACAAACGTTGTCTTGGATTTATAATGATGTCTAAAAGGCCTGTTTCTTTAACACTGAACTCTATCAGCAAATTCAACTGCCTCTCTGTTCCCTTTTTCAATTTAGTCTGTTTGATAAGAAGTAGTCACTAAGATGCATACAACTTTTCTTTATGATGGTGAGGTAGCTTGAATTTGAGCCTAATATTTGGAAGGCCGAAGGGAGCTATTTATTAAAACAAAACGGGGTATGGAAGAGGTTAGTGATTCCCCAAATTTGTCTGATGGAAGAATCACTTGATGTACATGTTAAAAATGCAAATTCATAGGTGTCAGCCAAGAATCTCCAAAAACAATACACCAAGTGCTTCTTATGACCAGGCAGGTTGGGCAAAGACTGGGATAGGGTATGACTGTCACCTTACTATCAGAAGACCAATGGAGCTTGCTTGAGGTAACAATTTTCCTTACCTTCTGTTTTCTCAGACTTAATATAGGGATATCAGTATCTCTGAACATATCAAAGGGATTCTAAGAGAATCATAAGAGGATTAACTTTCAAACCTTTATACTGTATGCAAACTTTTGAAATCTATCCTGAAGATAGTAACAAACCCATCAGGATTGCAGTGTTTCTGAGAGAGGACACCTTCATAGTTTGACAAATCCTTGTTTGGCAACCTCTCATGTGACCTTTCCAAAATCACTGTGGCCAACCCACACTAACTAGGAGATCCCAGCCTACCTTGTTTGTCACTATTTCCCTGGAAATGAGCTACTATATTTGTGCAATTAATAAATATTTAAATGTAGAAAAATGTATGTCTTTGCCAAAGGAAAACAAGAGCCAAGTCTATTAGCAGGTTACTATTAGAAATTAATCATTTCTATTTGCCTGATTTTCTTGTCTAGACTAATATTCTGTCATTAGCAAATGCTCCTACAGGTATATTGAGAAGAAAATAAAAACAACAAAAACAATTGTCACTACATTAATAACCATCGTAATATTAATACCTTTTTAACTCTGTATGTGTCTGGGCATTTTTGCTAGAATTGGGAATTTGCATTCGTGGAATAAGACTTCTGCAATGTAAAATGAAGGTGACAAATGTAATGTTAACCTAGCCAAGAAAGTACACTTGGTCCCTTCATGGTTATTGCCTTATAAGATCTAGGTATGAAGAAAGATTTTCCCTCTATTTTAATGATAAAAATTATTATTAATAAAAATATTATGAGAAAAGCTTTGAGATAAGTGTTTTACATGCTGTATTTCTCTTAAACTTCATGACATCCTTCTGGAGCAAGTATTATTATTATCATCATCATTTTACAAATGAGGACATTGAGGCTAAAAAAGTTATAACTTGCCAGAGGTCTTTCAGCTAAGTGACAAAGTCAGAATATGTATTAATCTCCGCAAAACTCCAGAAGCCAAATTCTTAATTACCATCATTTATTGATTCTTAACCAAAAACAAATGGAAACTTAATAGTTCATATTCCTGGTTTTTAAGATAATGTATCTTCTTTTATTTATACTTCCTGCCTGATTTTAAGATCTCAAGAAATTGGTAATGGTACAATTACCAATTGCTTTAGACTAAAACTATTTTTTATTTAAATAGCCATTTCTAATTCTTGTTATTAATAAACAACTATATGTTTATATATATGTATATGTATTAATATATGTATATTTGTGTCTGTGTGTATATATATGATACATATAAATATGTATTCATAATGATGTGAAAACCAAAAACTCAAATTGTAACATCTGTTATCTTCATTCTGAAGCCTTTCTTCTGGGTCTTTCCAGTTTAAATATCTATCCTAGGAGCTGCTAGGTACTAGTAGTTGGTGAATGATCCTAGGTTTATGCTCAGATTTGACTGAACAGCTTTCTCAAGAGATTACAAGGTGACTTTATCCGGGTTTAAATTTCAATGTTGATGCATGTTGGATTCTCTGGAAGCATAGTGGAGATAGAATTTGGCATAAGAAGTATTTATTAGGGAGAGGGAGGAAGCAGGATTGGGCAGAGGGAGAAGCTGAGAACAGCAAAGCAGACCTGGCAAAGCCTTGGCGGACCCGACAGGGTGCTAAGGTGACCATAGGGCCCATTGGGATTGCCTGATTTAGCAAATAAAATACAGGACACCCAGTTAAATCAAATTTTTGATAAAAAACACAAATAACTTTTTAGTATGTGTATGTCCCATGCAATATTTATCCCATGCAATATTTTGTCTGACAACCCTACTCCCACTGGACCAAAATGTCTGGGTAATTATATCCCAATTTTGATCAGTCATTGGATGTATCCAAGGCCAGGAAGGATAGAACCTTGGGAGAGGTGGCTTTCTGCAGCAGAGGCAGACCCTGAAGGAGCTGAAAGCTAGGCAACAAACCCTTCCACAAAAGGCGATCTGGGAGGCATGTATCTGTGTTCACCACAAATTTGTAGCCACAGGAAGTCTCGAGGCAACTGAAAGCTCCAGAAAAAGGGTTTTAATGAAGGGATTTTAGCAGCTCTAAATTTTGCTGCTTAGTGGTGGATTTGCACTGATACTGCAAAGGATTTACCTAACAAGAAAGCTCTTTTCAGTCAAGTGTATAAGCAGTGAGACTGAACACATATCCATGGAAGAAACGTGACAACTGAAAACTTTGGAGCAGGGCCAGCTTTATGGGTGTGAGACCAATGCAGTCACACAGGGTCTGGGCTCAGAGAGGCCCTGAACTTGATTTAATGCTTTGATGACTCTTGTCTTGAAGTTATTGGTAATTTTATCTCTTTTATTTTGTTAGTGAAGTCTGATGGACAAAGGAACATGCATGTGAGCAGGGAAGAAGCACACATCATATGTGTGTGTCTGCAGTTGCTGGTTTCCCTGTTTACATGTAGTTTTCTTGATAGCACACAAATCCCCAATTCCTGTGGATTAGCTATCCATGGGAGTTCAGTGAGACTCAGAATGAATACAAGATAAGAAGGCTACATTTAAGACCAGTAGGCCAGGACACTGACAGCCCCAGGAGGCCATGTTTTCTATTTGAATTAGAGCTTTCCTTGAATGCAGAAGGAAGGAAATTGTATTCTAAGACATATAAATCACCAGGAAAATCTACCATATTCTTTCTTATTCACATTATATTCTGGTATTAGCCAACCACTTATGCTGAAAATGATGACAAAGAAGGAAATGATGAGCAAACCATAGTTATTTTTTCTTTTCTCTAAGACCTTTCTAACTCACTAGTAAGCTGAGGGTAGAGAGTGCTGGTAGAATGTGTGTGTGTATCAAGAAGTGAAATAAAAACAGTTAAGTTCGTTTTTCCAGGGTTTCTACTGTTTTGGTAAGAATAAAATACATATGCATGTATGAACTATGAAATATATATTGGGTGTTTTTAGTGATCACATATGAATTAAATGTTCTTATATTTGCAGTTAAACTAGCATTGTACAATCTAAAAGTGAACAGTAAAATTCATGCAATAGTTTAAAATTTGAATTTTTCTTTGCTTAGAATCACTTTAAATGGCTGATAAAAAAATCTTAGCAAATCAAGAAACTGCAGGAGAAAGGAAAAGGCTTTATCTTTTAGTATATTTATAGACACTTTTTGAACAGGAGGCCCACATTTTCATTTTGTACTGGGGCTCAAAAATTATGCAGGTTTTAGGTCAGACAAATAGAATTAGTACGTATAAATGGAGAGGAATGAGATGAGGATTCTGAAAAACAGTTTTAGGAGAGATTCTGGTCTTCCAGGATCTTGACTGTGGATGGATGGACTTGCACGACTTTTAACAACTTGTTTTTTGTATCTTGTGACCTAACATGCCAGCAATTAAGAATGCTCTTTATTCTGTGATCAATTATCAAATATTTATTGAGTCTGTATGGATGTAGCAACGTACTAGGATATATGAAAGGGAAAAACTGGTGTTGAGTTACAGGGACAATAAATATCAGCTACCCTCAAGGAGCTTGCATTCGAATAATTGACTTTTCTAATTATTTCTAGATTCTAAAATGTACCTACATCATAGTACTTGTGCACATAAACACATACAAATACACACCCCTGACATTTTCCTTTCTTCCCCTCTTAACTGTATTTTGTTCCCTTTCTCTATGAGCTCTCTGAACATTGCTAGGATGGTGATGATGATGATGATAGTAATGGTGATGATAACGATAATAGTGAATATTATTCTAAGCACTTTACACATATTAATCCAGTTAATCCACATAATAGTCCTGTGAGATCTGTGCCATTTTAGTCTCCTTATTATAAACAAAGAAACTGAAGCCCAGAAAGGTTAGGTAATGTGTGCCCCAAATCAAATAGCTAGAAAGTAGATGAGCCAGGATTTGAACGAATATGGTTTCCACTATACTACACTATGAAATGTCCTCAAAATTTTAGGCAATAGTGACCTTGAGCAGTGGTCTTCAAATTTACATACGTTTATTGCAGCAGGAGAGAGGTACTAAAAATTCCAGCAAAGTTTTAGGAAATTATTATTTCCAGATCCTCAGCCTCATTGAGCTCCTTTTCCTGTAATGGTCTGCCGAGAACAAGACTGAAGTTGGAGCTGGTTCCCTTTCCCACCTCCCCTTTCACAATACCCCTTATCCTTTCTTAGGGAAAAAAGGCCCTCATGCTAAATGTTATTATGGCTTGTTGTGCTGGGGTATAACACCCTCCCCTCTAAGTACCAACTAAAGGGTAATTTAAAGTACTGGTAATAATGCTGAGAAAGTGAATGACTTTTAAGACTGCGTAACAATATCATTTATAATGCAGGATTTTCAAATTCTTTGTAATCAATAAATTAAAGCACATAAACAGAGTACTAGCTGATAGGTTATTAAAAATAATTTTTGATGATAAAACACTATGTGAATTTTGTCGTATAACTTAGAATGAGTTCTAAGAACTAGGTGATGGTTTTATGACAAATCCATTCTCATTCTTTTATTTAAGTGACAAGTTTTCTCAGGGTTTATGTTTATAGAAACAGATCAGAGAAAGTGAGTTCATGTTGAACTATTTCATTCTAAGAATAAGTACCATTCATTCAGAGATACATAAATTAATTGTATAAATGCAATGCCATCCATTCATTAAAAAGCACATTTCTGTTAAGATTGTACTTTTGTTTAACATACAAAAAAAAACCAAAAACTCAACATCCCTGATCATTAGAGAAATGTAAATCAAAACAACAATGAGATACCATCTCATGCCAGTCAGAATGGCTATTATTGAAAACTCAAGAAACTACAGATGGCTGGCAAGGCTGTAAGGCTGTGGAAAAATAGCAGCAATTTTACACTGTTGGTGGGAATGTAAATTAGTTCAACCAGTGTGGTGATTCCTCAAAGACCTAGAACCAGAAATACCATTTGACCCAGCAATCCCATTACTGGGTATATACCCAAAGGAATATAAATCAGTCTATTAAAAACATACATGCATGCATATGTTCATTGCAGCACTATTTACAATAGCAAAGACATGGAATCAACCTGAAAGCCCATCAGTGATAGATTGGATAAAGAAAATATGGTACATATACACCATGGAATACTATGCAGCCATAAAAAGGAATGAGATCATGTCCTTTGTTTTTTTATTGTTTTATTTTTATTAGTATTATTATTATTTTTTGAGACAGAGTCTTGCTCTATTGCCCAGGCTGGAGTGCAGTGGCATGATCTCAGCTCACTGCAAGCTCTGCCTCCCGGGTTCACGCCATTCTCCTGCCTCAGCCTCCCGAGTAGCTGGGACTACAGGCGCCTGCACCATGTCTGGATAATTTTTTGTATTTTTAGTAGATACGGGATTTCACCATGTTAGCCAGGATGGTCTCGATCTCCTGACCTCGTGATCCGCCCACCTCAGCCTCCGTAAGTGCTGGGATTACAAGCATCAGCCACCGCACCCAGCCAATCATGTCCTTTATAGGGACATGGATGAGGCTGGAAACCATTATCCTCAGCAAACTAATGCAGGAACAGAAAACCAAACATTGCATATTCTAACTTATAAGTGGGAGCTGAATAATATGAACACATGGGTACAGGGAGGAGAACAAAACACACTGGGGCCTGTCAGGGGATGGGCGATGGGAGAGCATCAGAATAAATAGCTAATGCATACTGGGCTTAAATTTTGTTTAATACTTGTTTATCAAAATCTGTAATGTATTTGTTGTTTCTGATCATTATTTCTAATAATAATTGTAATGACAATTCAACCCTGAAGAAAATTTTAATATGTTATGTTGTTTGATCAAAGGAAGTTTTTAAAAAATAGATTTTAATTTAAAATATGTATATTTATTACATAGAAAAATAGATCATTAAGAGATTTTGAAAGGTAAAATATGGAAATAGTATAAAATTTCTGACAGTTAAAAAAGAGCTTGTTCACATGATGATTTTTCAAATAAATGATGAGTAACACTACAGTAACAGAATTATTGGATACCTTTAAGAATGATGTAACAGTTTGTTTAAAAATGTCCAAATGTGAAAGATATTCTTCATACTTGTTTAACATTATAATGAAACAATTTAAAGGTCAACTTAAAAATATATAAAGGGATATTTAGTTTAATGCAACTTTTTGTAGGTATACTAACATAAAAGTTCGAAGACCTCATGACCTTGGGGAATTATCTTGTAACCTAAGTATGTTATGTTCAATTCATCTCCATTACACACAACACACTCCTTCAGCTCTTTTTAATGCCCAAAGCATCCTTTGAAGTGATGAAAGCTGTGTGCCAAGAAGAAAGAAAGTATTAGAGATAGAAACCCATCAATTGTAGTGTCTCCAGAGGGGTTGTTTAAATGAGTAATCAATTTTATTCTTCTCTTCATCGTGTTCAGGAAACTTTCAGCCTTCCTACTTATTTAATTTGAAAATTGCATCTCTCATAATTGCTTTTGGAGCTACGTATAGCATTGATAAGTAAAAAAGTATTTACCTTATAACTTCCCTCTGGTATAGCCCTGGGGAAAAATAAGAATAAGCTTTTATAAGCGAGGAAATGAAACAGGACAATTGTTTTCACCTTGGAAATGGAAAGCAAGATGACCAATAGAGATGTAACCAAGACAGAACGAGGAAGCAAATCTCCTTTCTGACTAGTTGCGTGTGCCTAAAGTTACTTATTTAACCTCTCTGAGACTTAGTTTCTTCAAATAGGGAATAAAGTAATACCTTTCTTAGAAGTTTCTGTCAGGTATGAATAAGATTAAATGTGAAGAGCTTGGCAAAATGTCCAATATTTTTAAAATGTTAGAAATCTGTGGAGTTGGCTAGGGAAGGAAAGAAAGAAGTTTCTTGAAAAAAATTCAGGTCAGGAATTCATTTTAATATATCAGAGATTTCCTCTTCTAAGTAATGCCCTTTAAAGGCTATATGATTATTTCAGAGATATTGTCATTGCGAAGATATTTTTGTAACTAATCTTCGGGGATTGTCTTCCAAACAGTAGTTTAGAATATCCTCTCTTAAAGGTTTAAAAGAGGATATTCTAAACTTTTAAGAAACTTTTTTAGTTAGTTGTAGATTTGTATGCAGTCATAAGATAGAATGCAGAAAGATCCTGTGTGCCTCCTCCCCTAATAACATGTTACAAAACTATAATACAATATCACAACCAGAGAGATGCAACCCACTGGTCTAATTCAGATATCCCAGGTATTATTTGTGCTCATGCGTGAGTATTTGCTAGATGAAGCCTTTCGTAATTTTCAGTTATCAGGCCCTGCCTTCCTAAAGAGAATCTGGATCAGAATTTGAGGACTCCTAAAAAGGAAAACAGATGAAAATCCAGCAAAATCTTACTTCTTGGTCAAATGATGTTATTACCTTGAAGTTGAGAAAATCGTCTTCATAACATACAAAAACCACAAGTTGGAAAAGGAAAGTTTGATATAATAGAGTATACCAAAATTAAAACTTTCTGTACAAGAAAATAAACCATTAACGAAGTTTAAATACAACATAGAGCCTGGGTGAAAATACTTGCTACAGATATAAAAGACAAAGCGTTAGTATTAAGAATAGACCCAGACCGGGCGCGGTGGCTCACACTTGTAATCCCAGCACTTTGGGAGGCCGAGACGGGTGGATCACAAGGTCAGGAGATCGAGACCATCCTGGCTAACACGGTGAAACCCCGTCTCTACTAAAAATACAAAAAAATTAGCCGGGCGTGGTGGGGGGTGCCTGTAGTCCCAGCTACTGGGGAGAGTAGGAGAATGGCGTGAACCCGGGAGGCGGAACTTGCAGTGAGCCGAGATCACGCCACTGCACTCCAGCCTGGGCGACAGAGCGAGACTCTGTCTCAAGAAAAAAAAAAAAAAAGAAGAAGAGTAGACAAAAAGATTCTGTGAATAAATATGAACAAAAACACAATAGAAAAATGAGGACTATATGCTAACAATTCATAGAAACAGGTTCTTTTCTCTCAGGGTGTTAAAGCCATTATTCTACTGTCTTCTGGCCGCCATGGTTTTTGGTAAAAAAAACAGACAGACAAGCAAAACAAAACAAAAAAACCCGAATAAGTCTTTTTTGTTGTTTTCATTTATTTTGTTTTTTTATTTCCATGGGTTTTTGGGGAATAGGTGGTGTTTGGTTACACGACTAAGTTCTTTAGTGGTGATTTATGAGATTTTGGTGCACCCATCACCCAAACAGTGTACACTATACTCAATTTGTAGTATTTTATCCCTCACCCCGCTCCCACACTTTTCGCCAAGTCCCCAAAGTCCATTGTATCATTCTTATGCCTTTGTGTCCTCATATCTTAGCTCTCATTTATGAGTGAGAACATAATGGTGTTTGGTTTTCCATTCCTGAGTTACTTCGCTTAGAATAATGGTCTCCAATTTCATCCAAGTTGCTGCTAATGCCATTATTTTGTTTCTTTTTATGGCTGAATAGTATTCCATGGGGTGTGTGTGTGTGTGTGTGTGTGTGTGTGTGTATGTGTGTGTATGTATACAGTTGGTGGTATTTTGTTAAGGACTTATGTGTTTATATTCATCAGGGATATTGGTCTGTAGTTTTCTGTTTTTGTTATGTCCTTTCCTGGTTTTGGCATTAGGGTGATGGAATAATTTAGGGTGGATTACCTCTTTCTCCATATTGTGGAATCATGTCAGTAGAATTGGTATCAATTCTTTGCGGAATGTCTAATAGAATTCAGGTGTGAATTGTGTGGTCCTAGACTTTTGTTTGGTGGCAATTTTTTATTACCATTTCTATCTTGCTGCTTGTTATTGGTCTGTTCAGGGTTTCTAATTCTTCCTGGTTTAAGCTAGGAGGGTTTCATCTTTCCAGGACCTTATTCATTTCCTCTAGGTTTTTTAGTTTATGTGTGTAAAGATGTTCATAGCAGCCTTGAATGATCTTTTGTATTTCTGTGGCGTCGGTTGTAATATATCTCATTTCATTTCTAATTGAGCTTATTTGGATTTTCTCTCTTCTTTTCTTGGTTAATCTCACTAATGGTCTATCAATTTTATTTATCTTTTCAAAGAACCAGCTTTGTGTTTCATTTATCTTTTATGTTTTTTTGTTTCAATCTCATTTAGTTCTGCTCTGATCTTGGTTATTTCTTTTCTTCTGCTCAGTTTGGGTTTGATTTGTTCTTGTTTCTCTGTTTCCTTGAGGTGTGACCTTAGATTGTCTACTTGTGCTCTTTCAGACTTTTTGATGTAGGCATTTAAGGCCATGAACTTTCCTCTTAGCACCACCTTTGCTGTATCCCAGAAGTTTTGATAAGTTGTGTTACTATTATTGTTCTGTTCAAAGAATTTTTAAATTTCCATCTTGGTTTCATTGTTGACCCAATGATCATTCAGGAAGAGATTATTTAATTTCCATTATTTGCATGGTTTTGAAGGTTCCTTTTGGAGTTGATTTCCAATTTTATTCCACTGTGATCAGAGAGAATACTTGATATAACTTTAATTTTCTTAAATTTATTGAGACTCGTTTTGTGGCCTGTCATATAGACTATCTTGAGGAATATTCTATGTGCTGATGAATAGAATGTATATTCTGCAGATGTTGGGTAGAATGTTCCATAAATATGTTTGTTAAGTCCATTTGTTCTAGGGCGTAGTTTAAATCCATTGTTTCTTTGTTGACTTTCTGTCTTGATGGCCTGTCTAGTGCTGTCGATAGAGCATTGAAGTCCCCTACTGTTATTGTGCTGCTATCTATCTCATTTCTTATGTCTAGTAGTAATTGTTTTGTAAATTTGGGAGCTCCAGTGTTAGGTGCATATATATTTAGGATTATGATACTTTCCTGTTGGATGAAGCCTTTATATATAATGCCCCGCTTTGTCTTTTTAAACTGCTGTTGCTTTAAAGCTTGTTTTGTTCGATATACCAACAGCTACTCTTGTTCGCTTTTGGTGTCCATTTGCATGTAATGTCTTTTTCCACCTCTTTACCTTAGGTTTATGTAAGTCCTTTTGTGTTAGGTGAGTCTCGCAAAGACGGTGGAAACTTGATTGGTGAATTCTTATCCATTCTGTCATTCTGTATCTTTTAAGTGGAGCATTTAAGCCATTTACATTCAATGTTGGTATTGAGATGTGAGGTACTATTCTATTCATCACGCTATTTGTTGCCTGAATACCTTGGTGGGTTTTTTTGTTTTGTTTTGTTTTGTTTTTTAAATTTACTGTGTTGTTGTTTTATAGGTCCTGTGAGATTCATGCTTTAAGGGGGTTCAGTTTTGATATATTTTGAGGATTTGTTTCAAGATTTACAGCTCCTTTTAGCAGTCCTTGTAGTGCTGGCTTGGTAGTGGTGTTTTCTTTCAGCATTTGTTTGTCTGAAAAATACTATTTTTCCTTCATTTATGAAGCTTAGTTTTTCTGGATACAAAATTATTGGATGATAATAGTTTTCTTTTTTTAAGGAGGCTGGAGATAGGACCACAATCCCTTTTAACTTGTAGGGTTTCTGCTGAGAAATCCACTGTTAATCTGTTAAGTTTTTCTTTATAGGTTACCTGGTGCTTTTGCCTCACAGGCCTTAGTAGTCCTTCCTTTGTCTTAACTTTAGATAACCTGATGACTACGTGCCTTGGCAATGATCTTTTTGTGATGAATTTCCCAGGTGCTCTTTGAGCTTCTTGAATTTGGATGTCTATATCTCTAGGAAGGCTGGGGAAGTTTTCCTCAATTATTCCCTAAAATATGTTTTCCAAACTTTTAGATTTCTCTTCTTCCTCAGGAATGCCAATTATTCATAGATTTGGTCATTTAACATATTCGCAAACTTCTTGGAGCCTTTGTTCATTTTTTAAAATTCTTTTTTCTTTGTCTTTGTTGGATTGGGTTATTTCAAAAACCTTGTCTTCGAGCTGTAAAGTTTTTTCCTTCTTGTTCGATTCTATTGCTGAGGCTTTCTAGTGCATTTTCCATTTCTGCAAGTGTGTCCTTGATTTCCAGAAGTTGTGATTGTTTTTCATTTATGCTGTCTATTTCACTGAAGATTTCACCCCTCATATCTTGTATCTTTTTTTTTTTTGTATTTCATTAAATCAGACCTCACCTTTCTCTGGTGCCTCCTTGATTATCTTAATAATAATCAACCTTCTGAATTCTTTTTCTGTAAAAACAGGGATTTCTTTTTCATTTGGGTTTATTGCTGGAGAGCTACTGTTATTTTTTGAGGGTACTAAAGGAACTAGATTTGTCATATTACCAGAATTGTTTTTCTGGTTCCATCTCATTTGTGTAGGCTATGTCAGAGGGAAGACCTGGGGCTCAAGGCTGCTGTTCAGATTATTTTGTCCCATGGGGTGCTCCCTTGATATAGTACTCCTTCCTTTTTCCTAGGGATGTGGCTTCCTGCAAGCTGAACTGTAGTAGTTATTTTTTCTCTTCTGAATCTAGCCACCTAGCGGGACTACCAGGTTCCAGATTGGTAGGCATCTGCACAGACAGGTGTGTCTGCACAGAGTCCTGTGATGTGAATCATCTTCAGGTCTCTCAGCTCTGGATAGCAGCACCTGGCCTGGTGGAGATGGCAGGGGAGTAAAATAGACTTTGTGAGGGTCTTTAGTTGTATCATTGTTGTTTATTGCACTAATTTTGTGCTGGTCAACATCCTGCCAGGAGGTGGCACTTTCAAGAAAGCGTCAGCTGTGATAGTATAGGGAGGATCAGCTGGTGGGTGGGGCCCTAGAACTCCCAAGAGAATATGTATGACCTCTGTCTTTAGCTACCAGGGTGGGTAGAGAAACAGTCAAGTGGGGGCAGGGTTAGGTGTGTCTGAGCTCAGATTCTTCTTGGGTGGGGCTTGCTCCAGCTGCTGGGGGGGATGGGGGTGTGGTTCCCAAGTCAATGAAGTTGTGTTCCCTGGAGGATTATGGCTTCCTCTGCTGTGTCATGCCAGTTGCCGGGGAAGTGGGAAAAGCCAGCAGTACAGGTCTTACCTAACTCCCTTGCAATACAAAAGGCTGGTCTCATTCCCACCGTGCCCCCGCCACCAACAGCACAAAGTTTGTTTGCAGGCAGTGGGTGAGCAGGGCTTAGCACTTGCCCCAGGCTACCAAGCTCCTGGCTAAGAAAGCAGGCAGGGCTTCAGATTTCACGCCTCCCCACCTGCCCATGTTTGCACTCCAGATTTACCCCCTTCCTCGAGTTCTGTCTAGGAAACTCTGCATTTGGTTGGAATTCTTAACAAAGTTCAGTTGGAGGTTTCCTTCACCCTATGGTCTTTTCCCAGTTCCTCTGGCAGCCCTTCCCAAGGACCGCTGTGATACAAAATCAAAAATGGCTTCCCTGGGGACCAAGAGAGCCCACAGGAATCTTCCCACTGCTTCCTCTACTGCTGTATTTTGCTTGGCTCTTTAAATTATCTCAGCTCCAAGTGAGGTCAAATTTTTCTTTTGTGATCTGGACCTTCAGGTTCCCCAGTGAGGGTGTGTGTTTGGAGGCAGACAATCCCCCTTTCCCACTTTCAGATTTGAGCACTCACAGTATTTGGGCTGTCTCCCAGATCCTGCAGGGGCAATCCACTTCCTTCAAAGGGTCTGTGGATTCTCTTGGCTTTCCTGGTATGTGCAGTTTTGGAGCAAAAGTTCACAATGTGAATTTCCACACCCTACTCTGTTCATTCGAGTGGGAGCTACAATTTAGTCCTGCCTCCTGTCTGCCATTTTCCCCTGAATAAATCATTTAAATCTTTGTTCCCCTATATGTTATTTTTCTCTAGCTACTTTCGAGAATTTTTCTTTACTTTCATTTTCAAAAGTTTGATTATGGTGTATCTAGGCATATTCCTATTTGAATTTGTTTTATATGTGGTCTGATGAGCTTCTTAAATCTATAAATGTATGTATTTTACTAAATTTGGGGAAATTCCTCTCATTATTTCTTCATATAGATGTTGTATGTCAACTGTTTTTTGTTTTTATTCTGGAACTCCCAATGACATACATGTCGTGCATTTGGTATTATTCTACAAATCCCAGAAGCTCTGTTGAATATTCATCATTTTTTTCTTGTTCCTTAGATTATATATTTTCTGTTACTCTATCTTTAAGTTCATTGACTCTTCCCTGTCATATCCATTGTGCTACTGAATCCCCATCCAGTGATTTTAAAATTTCAGGTATTATAGTTTTCAATTCTAGAAGGTCTATGTAGTTATATTTTATAGCTTATATTTCTGTTGAGAACTTTTTCTTTCTATATACTTCAAATGTATTTACCTTTCCCTCATGGAACACAGTTAAAATATCTGGTTTAAAATTAATTTTTCCACAATATTTAGGTCATCTGGTGATTGGCATCTGATGATCATCATTTTTCTTAAGAATCGATCACACTTCCTCTGGTTCTTTCTATGTTGGGTAATTTTAAATTGTATTATGTACATGTGTTCTGGTATACAGACTCTGAGCCCTATTACAATGTTCTGAAGGTTTATTTTATTTTTGTTTGTTTTGTATATTAACCCAGTTAGGTTCAAATTGCAGTTTCTGTCTTACCTGCTACATGGTTCAATCTCAGGTTCAGTCTTCTAACTAGGCCTTTGCTGTGCTGGTTTTGGTCGGGTGCACACAAATACAGCCTAAGAATGAGTCTAAGATTGTGTGGGTTTATATACAGAATTAGGGGATCCCTTTCTTTGCTTCTCTTCTCTCCAGGGTTCTCCTTACACTCTATAACCCCATGTTCTCTTTCCTGATTTCTCTAGCCAGTAAGATGAGCTTTCTATGGGAATAGTCTACACTATTTTACAGTTTTAAAAGCAGCCTACTCTCAGGGCAATTCCATAAGATAAAAGATATTTTTAAAACTCAGAAATTGAAACCCTTGTGGGTTATTTCTCTAAATTTACTCCCCTCCACAATCTGCCTGCCATTATTTATTCTTTGAAGTCCTCAGGTAGTTGGTTTTCTCTGTGTTTTGTCCAGTTTTTAGTTGTAATCAGCAGGATTTTGACATAGCAAGACAAAACGGAACCTCATTTGTCTTTTTTTAAAATCATAATCATGTTGAAGTATTTGTCAAACTGTCCCATAATATGATATTTGCTAATTATCAATTGTGTTGGTTCTCTCTATTGCTAAAAGTTTTCCTCTGTTTTTTTTAATTTTGTTTTGTAAACTCATTATGAGAGAGTAGTTTTAATTATCTATCTTTTTCTCTCTCTCATTTGATTGATGGAATCTATAACTTAAAGCCCATGAAGTATTCAATCAACATTCACATAAGTGTAATACTTCTATTACTATTACCAATAGTAATATTAGCTAACATTTGTATATCTTTTACTATCTACCAGGTTCTAGTTCAAATGCTTTACATCAAATTTTTGCATTTTAGAATAATGTTTTATATATCTGCAAAATATTGTGCTGGGATTTTGATAGAAATTGCATTAATCTATAGATCATTTGGGAAAACTGGCATTTTTACTATGTTCAGTGTTTAGTGAACACGGTATGTCTCATCATTTATTTAGATCATCTTTGATTTGTTTCAACAGAATTTTATACTTGCCATTGTATAAGTTCTGCACATTTTTTGCTAGATTTATACCTGAGTATTTCAGTTTTTCAGTGATTATAAATAATGTCATGTTTTATCTTTTGGTTTCCATGTGTTAATTGCTAGTATATAAAAATACAATGAATTTTTATTTGTTTATTTGTACCTTGTGAACCTGCTGACCTTAGTTATTTGTAGAAGTTATTTGGGGGAGCATTTTTTTTTGTTATGTTCTTTGGGATTTTCAATATAGATCATCATGTCATCTGCAAATAGAGATGGTTTTCTTTTCTTTTTTTTTTTTTAATGTATATGCCTTTTATTTTATTTTCTTGCTTTATTCCACTGGCTAGAACTTTCAGTACTATGTTAAGTAAGAGTGGTGTTACCGGGTATCCTTGTTTAGTTCCTGATCTTAGGGCAAAAGAATTCAATCTTTGATTATTAGGTATTGTGTTAGCTGGAGGGTTTTTCTAGATGAACTCTATAAAGTTGAAGAAGTTCTCCTTTATTTCTAGTTTGCTCAGTTTTCATCATGAGTGACTGCTAAATATTGTCACATCCTTTTTGCCTTGATTGATATGATCATGTGATTTTTCTACCCATTTTAAAACACAATGGTACATGAACATCCAAATTTGGTGAAGATAAATTGGAGAAAATAATTTGTTTGACCAAACAATTGAATTCTTTAGTAAAAACGTCTTCTAGGGCATTTAAAATTTAACGTTTTTATTTTATCCTTTTTGGCAGCACATCTACTATATAAATCCAGCTATACTTATTCATTATTACTGACTACATTTTCTGGAATTTTCTAGAACATGTAGAATTTTCTAGAACATGACTTACAAAAGGATTTTGGGTTGCTTCTGAATGTAAAAACCCATCATAGATATATAATTTGGAGATCAAAATTTTGAACATTGAAATGGGTTATGGATTTGCCAAAATAGAATATTTGAAATGAAACCACTCCAGAAAAATCTGTGACTTATAGAGACATCATTACTAGGACCCACAAGAACCAAATGAGAGACACTAAGGAGTGGTTCTTATTCTCACTGCCTTTTTATCAAGATTCTGCCTACTCTTATGGTATATTAGGTTACCCACTGGAAATGGTTACTACTTGCCCTGCAGTCTGTAATGCAACCACATTTTTCTTTTCAATATCCAGGCTAGAACTAGTTCTGTCAATACAATGTTAGAACTGAGTTTTGACTTTTTTTTTTTCTTCCGTGTCCTTTTATTTTCCTTCTCTTTTTTTAGGTTGAATGAGTTTCTACTTTGCAGGTTAGGGTGATAAATAACCTATGTTCACAAAATAGGGCATAGAAAGCAATGCCATAATAGTTTTGTGTCTTATAATTCACTTGAAATTTACAACATATGAATGTTTTGTCTTTCTAGTGTAAATAGACAGCATATCTCTAGACCTGTGGTTATCAAATGAGCGTGTGTTAGAATCACCTGACAGACTTATTAACAAACAAAACACTGGGCCCCATCTCCAGTGTTTTGACTCTATAGGTCTGGAATGGGGCTGAAAATTTGCCTTTCTAACGAGTTCCAAGTGACGCTGAGGCTGCTTCTCCGGGGACTATACTTTGAGAACTACTGAACTACCATTCTAGGAGGGTGGGAAAATGGGTTTTCATCCTGGAGCACAAATTATTTGCCTGAGTTTAAGCAAGTTGTGAATATTCTATTCTTCAATTTCTTCATCTGGTAATTAAGATCAATAATACCAGTTCAACCTACTTTGTTGAGTTCTTGGGAGGAGCCAGTGGAATAATGTATAAGAAAGTGCTTTTGAAAATTAAAAGAAACACTTATGTGAAATTGTTAAATGTTTTCAGAGATGTAATGATGGTGTAAGAAATATTCACTCAGGAATACCATAGCTCACACATGATATTTGCAATTTTATTTCCTTCATATTTTTCCCTCTCTTTACACAGTAGTGCTTGCCTTCTGGTTACTGACAAGCAGCAGGTAAGTGGTTGGTGAATCAATAAACTGTTTGGTCTTGAGTCTCTAGCTCTGCTTTTTTCCACCCATGGTCACTGGGTATCCCTCTCTTTTTTTCCTAATGCTTATTGTAGAAATATTTCACAGGAAATGGGGTGACACTAAACCTCAAAATATTGTTTCTTTTTCCTAAACAAACATTTTTATCACTAGGGGACAATCCTGCTTTAGTTGATGACATATTAGTTGATATACATAAAGGTGTTCCTATTAGGCTAGCCCCTTCAGCTATTCAGGTTTCCTACCTACAAATCAGTGAAAGATGCAATTTGAATTTGATTGCTTAGAAAGACACAAAGGCAGAGAGGATGAGTTGGACTTCAACACCGAATATTAAAGGACAAGCTTGCTGTCAAAGCCAGACCACCAGCTTCATTTGATCTATTGGTTTTAAGCTAAAGGGAGGCTTGAAGAAGGAGTGATTACATCATACCAACAGCTAATAAGGAAACATTTTCAGCATATTTTTATTTGTACCAAATGTAATAATGGAGTGGTGGGGTTCTTTTGGTACAACAATCATTTCTTTCATTTGAATGCTAATTACATTCTCAATGTATGAATTAATTATAACTTCTATTGACTATGTCGATATTGTTTAGAAAAATCATCTCTCAGATCAGATGAAAAGTTTTCCCTGTGTATGAAAGGCTCAAGTGACTTGTTCTGCATATGGCATTAATATTCCTTGATATAAGCTACATAAAACATTAAAACCCAATTAAATGCAGAAAGGGGACCAGCCCTGCTGACTTATTTATTTAAAGCCAAGGGAGTGGAGATCCCTTTTCTTGTTGTATGTGTAAATAAAGACATTATGTCTGCCCCACTCCCCATGCCTATTTGGAGCATATTTAAAGATTTCATCAAATGTACCTAAAATTATTATCTTCAAAGCCAGAGCAAGATTTATTAAACCCTGAAGTGTTTGAGCAAAGGCAGTAATTTTTGAGAGCATACTTTGACTAAAGCTGTTTTGAGCATTCCCCGTGCCACAGAGCTCCCAAAATGTAGGAAGAAAAGCTAAGAGTAAATGAGAATTGACACTTTCTGCATAGATCTTGTTCAGAAAGCTAGAGGATTTTCAGGTACTTCGTTGCTCCTTCTTGTTTTCTCCCCTTGGGGACTGAAGTGTAGTGTAAAGCAGCCGCTGGTGTGGGGAACTAAAATGTAAAGAAATCCATGATAAGGCCAAGGTGAGAGGATTGCTTGAGCCCAGGAGTTCGAGACCAGCCTGGGCAACACAGGAAGAACTCCATCTCTAGAAATAATTAAAAAATTAGCCAGGCATAGTGGCGCACACCAGTAGTCCCAGCTACTTGGAAGGCTGAGGTGGGAGGATCACTTGATCCCAGGAGGTCAAAGCTGCAGCAATGGTCACACCACTATACTACAGCCTGGACAACAGAGCCAAAAAAAAAGAAAAGAAAAAATCCATGATGACAGTTAACCGTGAATCATGCTTCTAGAAGAAATACCATGGAATTTTGTTTTCATTTGTTATCGTTCCTCTATGGGCCAAAGAGATTCCTAGCCTGAGAAGAAGAGTTGGGACAAAGTCTATATTCTGATTCTTAAATACATAGATACATAAATACACACACACACACACACACACATATATAATATCTTATTCATTTATTAATTCATTTGACAAATATTTATTAAATGCCTACCATGTGTCAAGCAATGTTTTAGGTACAGAATGTACAGTGGTGGGTAAAAAAGAAATCCCTAATCCTAAGACGCTTACGCTAGTGGAAGGAGGTAAAAAATAAACAAAAAAGTAAGTAAATTTGGAGTGTGTCACACGGTGTGATGTGCAAAGGAGAAAAATCATGCAGGGTGGGAGGGACAGGCAAAAAGGGAGAATGGGAATAGAGTTGCTGTTTTATTTACAGTGGTGGGGAAATGCCTCACCTATGAGGAGGGAAAAGGGTGCTCCCAGAACAGTCTTCCAGATGGGAGTGTTCTTCACATGACTGCAAATAATAAAGAGGTCAGAGAGGCTGAAGAAAAGTGAATGAGGGGGAGAGTGGAAGGAAATGAGATCAGAGAAGTATGTGCGTGTGTGTGTGTGTCTGTGTGATGTTAAAATGTCCCCACTAAATGTAATAATAATGATAGTAGGTGCAATTCTTTTAAAATACACTTAATTGGCAAAATAAAAAGTCGATGGCTCTTTTTTGGCCCCATGCATCACCTTTTGTTAATTTTACTCTTTAAGACATGCAGGTCTGGAAAGCACCACTTGAAGCAATGCAAGCTGAATAAGGTGCAGCTACTGTCGTTGAGAATCCAAAAAAGTAATGTGAAGGAATAAAATCAGGACACAAAGTTGAGGCCTGATATGAGGGACAATATTGGAGAAATACAATGTGTCATGCATGGGAGTACATAGAGGATAGGGAAGTGGTAGGTGGATGGTGAACCAAGAAAATCTTCATGAAGTCTGAATTTTGAAATAGGCATGAAAGAAGAGATGATTTTGAGAGTTAGGGAGAATATTCCAGTCAGAGGAAACACAGCAATAAATACGTAAGGAGGCTGGAAAATACGAATTGAATAAAGAATCCAGCATCTAGAAGTCTAGCTTTGTTGTTTTTTTAAGGGATGCGTATGGAATGTACTGAGAAAGAATGACTGAAAGGCCAATTGAGGTCCAATGGTAAAGGACTTTGCTTTGAGGAGTTCAGACATAACCCCCCTCAGTTGTTATCAATAAGTCAATCAAGGAATAAGCCACTGAAAATTTTGTTGAGAAAGATAATATCATCTGAACTAAGCTTTGATAAGTTACTTCAAGACTAGGTGTAAAATGAATGATTTCATGGTTTTAAAACATGGTCACAAAATCTTTAACATTCCTTGTATCAAGAGGTGAAGTTTCTGTCTCTTTCCGTTGAATTATGTGACAAAATACAGCAAAATTGACAAGGTCATAAAAGGTCATGCAGTTTCCTCCATGTTTGCTCTTGGATCTTTAAGTTATTATGTAAGAATATCATATAAGAGGCCAGGCGCGGTGGCTCATGCCTGTAATCCCAGCACTTTGGGAGGCCAAGGTAGGCGGATCACGAGGTCAGAAGATCGAGACCATCTTGGCAAACACGGTGAAACCCCATCTCTACTAAAAATACAAAAAAAAATTAGC
>NW_012102132.1:4510475-4525169 GCF_000951045.1 Mandrillus leucophaeus
TCTCAAAAAAAAAAAAAAAAAAAAAGAATATCATATAAGAAACCCAACTACTCTGAGGTTACCATGCCCCGAAGAAACTCAAGCCACATGAAGAGGCTGCTTGGGGGCTTTCTGGCCAACAGTCCTAACTTAACCCGGGATTTAAATCATTCCAGCCCAGGTGCCAGGCTTGTGTAAACAAGCCTTCAGATGATACCAACCCCCAGCTGTTAAGTCACACCCAGCCTTCAAGTCTTCTCAGCTGAGGCCAAAGATATCATAAAGCAGATATAAGCCGTCTTCACTGTGCCGTCTTCAAATCCCTGATCCATGGAATCAGTGGTTGTTTTAAATCACTGAGTTTGCAGTAATGTGTTCCACAGCAGTGGATACTTGGAAAAAATGGGACTGAAGAAGATAACTGGGAAGTAGATATCACCCTGGAGGCTTTAGTGATGTTATGTGTAAGAGACATCTCCACCGCTACGGTATCTAGTTCAGGGATTGGGACACCAGGCAGAAAATGTGATCCATGGGCTCTTGTACCATATTTTAAGTGAGCCTCACTCACTTTACTGGAGTTTGGAGTTTTGCTATTTCTTTGAAGTACATGGGCTAGACAAGGGTGATTAAAAAATTGGCTGCAAATATCTTTGTGACTTAGGAACAGGGATTGATTTCTTTAAAAAACACAAATCACATAACAAGAACATCAAAATCAGGAACATTATGGACAAAGTTACTGTAGGTTAAAAAATAAAAGGTATTTGTCTAAAACTAACATAAAATTAATATCTAGAACATATAAGCAATTCCAGCAAATAAACAAAAAGGATAATTCTCATAGAAAATTGGGCAAAAATGTGCATAAAAATTTACAGAATAAAGTATTCTAAAAGCCAAGAAGCATATGTGTGATAAAAATGAAGAGTAATTAGAGAAACGAATATGAAAACGATTATGAGAATCCACTTTGTACCTGGCTGACAAAAATTAGGAAACGTGGTAATGTTAAGTGTTGTTGGAGATGTGAGACTATACTATTGCTGGTGGGAGTGAGCACCAGAGCAGCCACTATGTTGGAGAGCAATTTGGTACTACTTAGGATAAGTACCTTAGTTTAAGTACACTGTGGCCTGGCAACATTTTTTACCTGCAATTAATCTGAAAACATTCTCACGCAACTCCATAAGGGAAAATATGTGAGGCTGTTCATTACAGTATCGCAGTCGTAATGAGTTGCCGACTACCTGGGTGTCAATCACTGGGAGACTGGAGGAAAAGAATGTGGCGGATACTCATTGTGGAATATTATAGGACAAGTAGAAACAAGAATTTAGAACATATATGGATCCTAAAAACATAGCGTAAAGTGAAAATAAAAAGTAAAAAAAGAATGAGACATATAACAGAGTATCGGTTTCAGAAATCAAAATGTCATCAATACAAAATAATACCCATTTTACAAGAGCATTCAAGAACAATTAAGAAAATAGTTGCTGATGGGTAGGTAATGGGGGTGAGTAAGAAATGAATAAAGAATAAATAAGTAAAGAAAATAAAAGAGGAGCCATACTCAAACCAATAATGATGATGTGTCCTGAACTGAAAGGTATGATGAATGTCCCAGATATCATAAATACAAGCCAATAAACTCAGATAAAAGCCTCTGGAGTCTCTGACTATTCTGAATTGTTTTAAATACTTGCTGGAACCTGGTTCTTTTGTCCTCTCTACATTTCTCTATGAACATACACAATAAGTCAGACTACCAGGTGTGGGTTACTCATGTGCTATATATTTTTATCAGGAAATTTCGTTAGAGCTCATTTGGCAATTTCTGATTCTGTACCTTGATTCAAGTGACTTAAAGTTTTTTCCTTGGTTATTAAAATAATCCATATTAATTGTGGAACATTTAGAAAACACAAGAAAAAGGCCAAGAAAAAATAATTTTTAAAAAATCAAGAGGAAAATTATCTTTACTATAATCTCACCACTCAGAAATAATTACAGTTAATATTTGAATATATTCATTTTCAGCTTTTTAAAAAGTATGTATATGTGAGTATTAATATTAAATATGCATATTGATATATTTATATTATATCTTCAATGGTACTATAAGTAAATTTCACTGTTGTCAGAATTAGGTAGCATGTCTTTAAAAATATTTGCTTTGTTTACAGATGTTAATAATAATCTCATTTCAGTTTGTGTTTATTTGATTACCAGTGAAGTTGTATTTCTTATGTTTTTTAGCTATTTCTATTTTCATTTTTGTGAATGATCTTCTCAAAAACTGTGTTCATTATTCTATAGCACTCTTGTTAAAAATCAATCTTATATTTTTCCTATATGTGAATATCATTAAACCTTTGCTATGCTTCTTGTTGTCATTTAATTTAATTTATGCAAAAAGTATTACAGATTTTCTTTCATAGGTAGTCAAACCTATCATTTATCCTTTTCTGTTTTTCTACATCATTTTAAATGTTAAAATGTCTTTACTCACCTATAATTTCTTCTCTCTTGTCTGTGTATCTGTGTGTGTTTATTTATGTTTTTATAGATCTTATTCTTTGATCAAACCAGGAACTTATTTTATTATACTGTATTAAAGAGATGTCTAAGTTGATCTTCTCAGTCCCTGCCATTACATAGTCCTTTATTTTTCTATTAATTCTCAATACTTCCCTTATGGTGAATTAATTCACACATACACTTACGTTTGTTTCTGCCTCTACTGATATTAATTTGTCTCTCTTTGCACCAGAAATATAATATTTTAGTTATTATTGGTTTATAATATATTTTAATAACTGAACACAGTCACAGTAATTCCTGCAATACTCTTTTTCAAAAATAATATTCTTCTGTGCAAATGAACCCTAGAATTATTTTAAGTTTCAAAACAAACTCCGTTTGGATTTTATTGGCAATTACATCTAAACAACATAATCATCTAGTGATTATCAGAATCTTCAAAGCATTTAGAAATTATATCCAAAATAATGCATTCCTTCATCATGCTTGAGTTATTTTTAAAATCTCTTGATGAAGTTGTCATTCTTTTCAAATGTATCACTCACATTGTCTTGATTAAAGTTATTCTTGTCTTCTAGCAGTCATTGAGCATTACACAGTGTGGCCCAGCTTACCTGACTGAATGTGGAAAGAAGGGTGTCAAGGAGACTGAAAGTCAGAAGACTTTCTTCTACCTGCTTTAGGAGGAAGTTTCAGTGCAAGACTGTGGTGGCTCTCCAGGTGTATTTTTTTCCACAGACCCTACAATTTCTGGGGGAAGACAGTATGGGTGGGTCAAAGGCCCAACTAACATTCTATCCTTCAAACCCTACTGTTATTTCAGAGGAGAGATTCTCAACATTTTTTATAAATTTAGTCCCACTCCAACCGTATTTTGTGAAAGTTCCTTGCAGGATTCAGCAAATGGTTAGGTATTACTCCTATTGTCATTGTGATTATGGTTTTGTATCTTTTTTTTTTTTTTTTTTGAGACAGAGTTTCACTCTTGTTGCCCAGGCTGGAGTGCAATGGCACTATCTCGGCTCATCGCAACCTCCGCCTCCCAGGTTCAAGTGATTCTCCTGCCTCAGCCTTCCCAAGTAGCTGGGATTACAGGCATGCGCCACCGTGCCCGGCTAATTTTTTTTTGTATTTTTAGTAGAGATGGGGTTTCTCCATGCTGGTCAGGCTGGTCTTGAACTCCTGACCTTAGGTGATCTGCCCACCTCGGCCTCCCAAAGTGCTGGGATTACAGGCATAAGCCACTGCACCCGGCCAATATCTTATTTTGCTCTTTTATGAGCATTTTAATGGAAACATGGGTGAATTCAGGATAGTCTAAGGAATGCTGCAGTAACAACCCTCAAATTTCGGGGACTTTATACCAGACAAGTTTATTTTTCATTCCTACTCTTTGTCCAGTCTGGTTGTCTGGGGGAATCTGATCATTGTAGGCTTATGGAAATTCCATGTTATCACAGGCTTACACTATCACTGCAGCAGGGAGAAGAAACACGGTAAATCACATACTGGCTCTTACAGCTTCTATACAGGAATATCACTTCAGCACTCTTTCATTGGCCAAAGTAAGTCACATGGCCTTATCTGATTTCAAAATGGGGAGAGAATTATAATCCTACTACGTTCCAGAACAAGAGCAGACTATTTTTGGACAACCCTAATGATTAGCATACATCCACATTCTGAAAGTCTCACTTCAGCAACTTTTAAAAAATGGCGGTCGTTTGGCTTCTTAATCTTTTACAATACATAGACTAAGTCACTTATCAGATGAGCAGTGCTTTAGAAGCTAGAAAATAATCCTTGTAGAAAAGCAATCTATTTCTAAAGGCAAAGACAAAATAAGAAAGTAGGCGTTATGCCTTTGATACTGGAAGGTCTTAATTTCAGCATTTGGCGTTCAGATTGGGATTGAAGGGCATAAATGTCTCTGCTGTTCTATCCATGGGATGACTGTAAAGCACATGCTTTCAGAACTTTCTTTCATTGCCTGAATACATTATTATGTATATTGACTTCTTCCTCTTCCTTCCAAAGGCAAAACCTTGGAGCATGAGTGTAATCACTTGAATGCAGAGTGTCATCTTCTACTAGTTTTTATGCATTCACTGTTTCTTTTTAACAACAGAGGAGAGGGAAGTCTTGTTGCTATAATATGCCACTTTAAACAATCCTGGACTGTGAGGCTGCCAACTCTGGCATCAGTTAAGTCAAGAGCAGGGTACAATGGGTAATGAGGGGGTGGGAGGAATCCACCTGATACATATCTCATATTGATTAAAATAAATGAATGCTCTATTTCTAACTGGTGTCAAAAGACATTTACAGTTTTCCTTGCCTGTTTCCCACGTCTACTTGGCACAGAGACTGCCAGGATCAATGGTCCAATTTTAGTTCCACTTTCTTCTTCCATCATTCCCTGTATTCAGCTCTTCGGAAGTGAGTTAATAATGCAAAATCTGGCTGAATTAAATTCATTTAACTGTGCTGCCAATTCCCTTCCCTTCATGCCTTTTTGAAGAGATCTCAAACTGGTGATGGATTTCTAATGCTCTAGGAAAAGAAAGCAAGGATGAGACAGTAAACCTGAATGGAGTGGATTGTTTATTATAATTACTCCAATGAATTATCTCACTTTGTACCCAGAAGGAAGAGGAAATATCAACCTATATAGGCTTTGCAAGTGGCAATATGCATGGTGGAAAAAAAATTGTAGAAACGGCCTCTTCAGTCAGTCAAACAAGTGACACAGTGCAGCTTCACATGGAAAGCTGTGAACAGTAAAATATGAGTTTTAGGGGGGGCTGTTTCTATAGCAACTCAGCATATTCTAGCTAGGACTATGAATGCTTTTTTAAAAAATTAAACTTACAGTTAGAAACATATTAGAAACCAGGCCTCAAACAGTGCCTGTATGTGACACTGTAACTACGTGACTTAGACCTACCTGGAAGGTCTAATTTGAATCCTGTTCCTTGTTCCCAGACTTTTCTTTGGTTCTCTCCAAATCCTCTTGGCTTATTAAATTGACTGATGCAACTAGAGTGTATAATCTTAAAGTAATATTTAGAAAAAGATAGAAAGATGAAATTTTTGTCAAATATATAATGACAAATGGTAAAGATTTCAGCAAGCAGAGATCTTTTAATGAGACAATGTTCCTAGAAATTAAATAGCCATATGTCTATTAGTTTGGGTGAGTCTGTTAGCATTCAACTGTTAAAGTCACCTGCTTCTAAAGCAAGATGTTAGAACAAGAGATTGTTAATGGCTTTTTAAAGATTTCTTATAATTACTGAACAGATTTTTCCTATCATGGCAAACAAACCACCTGGAATTTGGACTGTGTTTTATTACCTACCTCCCTGCTTACAGTCTCTGGTCCCAAGAAAGTGTCTTGTTTACCCTAACTCTAAAGTGGTTCTAATGGCATAATTGGTTAATAACACAGCCAGTTCTCTAGTTTGTATTCTCATGACAAACCAGAGAGCAAAAGACTTCACATTCTGGTTGCATGCTCCCATTTTTTTGTTCCTTAAATGGAACCAGGGACTATCCTGCTACTAGATATGTTCTTCATCACCACAAACATCTAGGGACTTCATCTGTGCAGTATGGACAAAAGTTTCAATGGTTACAGAAACCGTGCTCCTATTAATTTCATGTTTAGCAAGATCACTCTGGAAATCCACACCATGGCAATGATGAAAAGTTGAGTGGCTCATTCAGTGTATCATCTAGCAAAGCTCAGCATCCAATAGAGCTTTAGGAGTGCAGGTGCTCCTAATAAAATGGAAAATGCCTTTCCTATTAATAATGCAGCACACTCCTCTGTCTTCTTGTCTCTGGATCCTTTTGCTGACTCAAAACAACAACAACAACAACAAAACACTGTTGTGCTTTCACACAAATACGAAACACCTCTGGAGAGAGCACTATATTTCAGCCAGTGACAGAGGGAAGATTTGAAATTTGCGATGCAGGATTTGAGAAGCGTTTTCTATTACTCTGAGTTTTCTCCTTTTTTATTTTATTATCCACCAACCATCCCCCATCCCAACCTTGAGAGTTAAGATTCTGAAAGTGTCTCATGTAAACTCTGAATAAATTCTTGGTGTTTAGCACAGCCAGCTTCCCTTATTGCTCTCAAAGTCAAACCCCTCTGGAGTCAAATGGGACTCTTTGCTACATCAGTGCAAAGATTGATAAAAATTAAGTTTGGCACCACAGTGGCTTCTCCTGACAACCAATTCATAACTCTGACAGGGCCACACACTAATGTTTTCACCTATGATTGGGCTATTGACATCAGTTAAACTGACCAAGTCCTCCATCTTGTCATCCCAGGCCATCATATGCATACTTGTTCTAATGTGTTCCTCTCCCAGTAAAATGATAGTTTTTCCTGTGCTCTCACTTGCTGCCATGTAAAACGTGCCTGCTTCCCCTTCCACCACGATTGTAAGTTTCCTGAAGCCTCCCAGCCATGCTTAACTGTGAGTCAACTAAACCTATTTTCTTTATAAATTATCCAGTCGCAGGCAGCTCTTTATAGCAGTGTCAGAGCAGACTAATAAAACACTTGGTCTTCCTCACAAGCAGGGTGTGTCTCAGGATAAACAGTTTTGTTACAGAGTGGATGGCTTTTCTCAGAGTGTCTTCCAAGAGACTCAAGTGGAAGCCAGGAGGCTTCTTACAGCTCAGCCCAGAACGTCACCTAGGCCATATTCTATTAGCCAAACAAATCGTTAAAGTCCACTCAGGTTCAATGTCAGGGAAATTAAACTCCACCTCTCAATGGGAAGACTAGCAAATAAATTTTGGCCATGTGTAATCTACCATATCTCATATTTCAGAGATCAGAGACAGGTTAGCCTTCTCTCACCTCTCCTTTTTCTTACTTCCAACTAACTCCCCCGTCCCCTCCAGTTTGGGCCCTGGTTCCATTCCTTCCTTCAAATACCCCTCACAGTTATGGTAACATCTTATTCTGAATCACTACATCTAATAGAAGTTTTCAGTCTCAGCTTATTGATTTCAGCAACATTTGGCATGTTGCCCAATCCCTTTTTTGTTGGCTTCCATAACACAACACTCCTGGTTTTCTTTTTCCTACATCTCTGGCCATATCTTATTCCCTTTGTAGGCTCAGCCTCCTCTACCTGGCCCATTACATATTGAATTCCAAGAAGTAGGGTCACAGGGTCTCTTGTACTTTAGATGAGGAGGGATACAAATTACACTCCACCGGCTAGCACCTGTTTTTTGTGAATAAAATTTCATTGGAACAGAATCAGGTCCATTTATGTATGCATTGTCTATGGCTGCTTTTAAGCTACAGTGGTAAAGTGGCAGGGACTGTATGCCTATAATATTTATGATTTGGCCCTGTACTGCAAATGTTTGCCCACCCCTCCTCTAGAACCAGTGGTTTTCAAGGTGTGATCCCTAGATTAGCAGCATTCATGTCCCCTGAAACACATTAGAAATGCAAATTCTTGAGCCCCTCCCAAGACCTGCTGAATCAGAAACTCTGGCTGTGGGGCCCAGTTACCTATGTGTTTGTTTACAAAGCCTTCCAGGTGACTCCAGTGCAGGCTCATATTTGAGAATCACTGCTCCAAATAGTAAGAAAATCAAGGAGAGAGTCAGACATACTGAAGGTTGAAAGCAACCACTACATTTACCATATTTGAGTTGAGGTGGTGGAGGCTGAGCACCCCTGTCTACTGGTAGGATCTGCATCAGCCCAGGGCTAGAAGCAGCAGCTATGGCAAAATCACTGGCCTATGGGTGTTTCCTTTTCTCTGTAGAGTGGGTGAAGGTTTGGGAGCTCTGAGGGGCACCCCAGCTCTGTGGCCTAAGAGGATTTATGTTTTGTAACTTAAGGTTACTTTTGTAACTTCAAATGTGACCTAAAAAATATTATAAGTTTTTATTTTCCTGTTATGTGCTAAGCACCATGTAAAGCACTTTATATATTTTATATATACATATTTAACCATTGTAACATACTAACAGAGAGCATAAGTCCTAAACTCAAGCTTCTGGTTTCCAATTCAGGCCCTGTTGCTTTATAGTTATTATCCCCCTGGCCAAGTTACTTACCCACTCTCTGTCTCTAACATGATTAACTATAAAATATGGTCAATGACTGTATCCACCTTATAGAGTTGTTATGAAAATTAATGCATCTAAAGTGCTTAGATCACTGCCTGGCAAATAGTAAGTATTTAATAAATTAGCCATTTGTATTACCTTATTTAATTTTCACATCAGTACCCCAAGGTAGATATTATTGCCACCAGTTTACAGGTAATCTCTCTGGGCCTTTGATTCCTTAAGCAAAATTTTTGAGGTCACACATCTAGTAAGTTTCAGAACCAGGATTCGAAGACAGGTTGTTTAGAAGCCAATGATCAAGCTCTTAACCACAATAGACACACACACACACACACACACACACACACAAAATTTACATCTTTCTGGAAATTACTTTCTTTTGGTAGCCATATGTCCACACAGTTGTGTTAATATTTAAAATATTGATCAAATCTTAAAACACTAGAAATTCTTTAAAATGTCACATATAACTTAATTTCTTTTATTTCATTTCAAATAGCTTACCAAACATACTGAACACGTTTTGATAATTTGGCACTAGTTACTGTTATACTGATGCATGTATATTAGCTAATGTAGAAATTGGTGATGCATAGCATATGAGAGTCTGCCATTCAACCCTTAACAGCTCTTTTCTTAACAAATTCCTTTGTAGCAGTTTTTTAAATTATTATTTGCAGTTTTCTCATGAAGTAAAACTCCTGAGAGTTTGTATACTCCTATGTGGCCCCTTTGCTTACTTTTCACAAAATCAGTTAGTAAAACAAAGACCAGGACATCTTTCTCCAAAGTGGTTTTCTTACCTTCTAGAAAATCCTTCAAGTTCTTTAATTTTGGTAACAGCATTCTAATTCTTTTCAGTACAGTTAAAAATAAAATTCTATCACTATGGAAAATGGAACATGCTCAGTCGCTAACAATGTTACCTCACTTGCATATTGAGAGCATGAGGTAGGGCAAGGGGCATCTCTGGCATTTTGGCCATTTTAGAAAGTCATGCTGCAAGATTATATGGAGGACTTGGTTTGAATTTCATTTGTTTTTTATGTAGAGAGAAAGACACCTAAACTGAATAGTACATTGGCTGAACCAGCATTTAGAAGAACCAGGCAATCAGTTAAGTGCTTGCAATCCACAGGTAAATAAGACACAGTTCTTGTCTAAAGAAAATTCGAGTCCAGAGGGTAAGACACCACAGTGGGGTAAAGTGAAGGACTGGAGGGGACTTCAGATGCAGATGAAAGAGAGTCTTCTGCAGGAGCCTCAGTGAAAGTATTTTGGAGATAAGATTTGGATGAGTGGGAACAGCCATAGGAAAACTGGGGAGTAAGAAATCAGGTAAAGGAGGCAGCGCAAGCAAAGATATGGGTTTAAGAAATCCCATTATACAGGTAGAGCACCATCATTACTGGAGCCATCTATATGAGAACGTGTGTGGCAGGGGAGAGAGCAGGAGAGGTCGGAAGGGACATCCTTGTCATGGAGGCCCTAGTATGCAGTGGCAGGCAAATGATGTTCAGTGTGTGAGCTTGAAATTTCTTATCTCACAGATGTATCTCCATTGCCAGTCTCTGTACTTATTTCTGTACTTATTTCTTCCACCATATTCACTTATCTCTGTATCTTTCCTTTTGCATTCTGGCAGAATTATAAAGTTTTCTATTTACATTATGAATTCCATTTTCTTCTGAGTCATTTTTGATAGCTATTTTCACCAATGCAGGTTTTTAATTCCATTACTGTCTTTTTGAATATTTTGTCATTTATTTCACATACAACATGTTTTCTTTGTATCTGATCCCATTGGTTTTTCCTATTGCAGGTCTGTTCTAGATTAACATTACTATGGTTTGAATATGTCCCCTCCAAAAGTTATGTTGAAACTTAATACCCATTGTGGCGGTATTAAGAGGAGGGCCTTTGGGGAAGTGATTACATCATCAGGGCTCTGCCCTCATGAATGGATTAAAATCCTCATAAAAGAAGCTTCAGAGAAATCTTTGTCATTTTTGCCCTTTCACCCTTGGCCATGTGAGGACACAGCAAAGAAGCCCTCATCAGACACTGACTGCTGGTGCCTTGACCTTGGACTTTCCAGCCTCCAGGACTGTGAGAAATAAATTTTTGTAGTTTACAAATTACCCAGTTTTAGGTATTTTATTACAGAAGCACAGAAGGATTAAGACAAACATTAACAGAAGTTTTATGATTTTTATGGAGATTAAAGTAGAAATTTCCTTAACTTTTTTTTTCAGTTTCTGCGGTGATTTCACCAAGTGTTTTCCTTTCTTCTTCTACATTAACAGGGAATTAACTTCTCTGTAAGTAGAATAGAATGCTTCCCAGGCCCTGAATTGTCCATTGTTCTGTTTCTAATAATATCAAGTGAGGAGAAATCTATGCTGTCCCCTGTTTGTAACAGGTAGAGACTTGATCACCCTAAAGCTAAGAGAACGCCCTTCTTGGCCATAAAGGCAGGTGCTAGTTTTATCTGCAAAATCCAAAGCTTGAAATTCATTGCTCTGTGTTAAATTTTTATAGATTCACTGAGCTGGAGTGGAAACTTTTTCTCAACTATTTCATTCTTTGACTCTGTAGAATGCATGAGTGATGATGGTATTGAAGAAGGAGAAGGACGATGGCAGAAGTAAATAATCTTGGCTACTCTACCAGGCACTTTTCTAAGACCTTTAATTAGTTATTTCATTTAATTCTCTTAAGAACTCTTTGAAATAGCTACTATTCTTCTACTATTCTTACCCCATGTTACTTACAAGGGAACTAAGGTATGGATAGATTAAATAACTCAAAATCTTGCAACAGCTAGTAAAAAGGGGTCAGACTCTACTCCAGGTCTGCCTGATTCCAAAGTCCATGCTCTTGATCTTTATGCAATGCTCTATTCTATATAGGCTCTTTCTTGAATAGGTTGGTACATGCCGATCTACCCCTACCTCTGAATATAGCTTGCTTAGCCCCAGAGGACATTTCAGGATTCAATGATCCATCATTCACCCTTTCTACTGCTTTTGATTGCTCATCATGTTGCACATAGAACTCTGTGTCTACTGTAGCTTTGTGCTTGGAGCTGGAGGCAGAGAGTCCAGTGGCCCTAATCTCCTTCCACTGACTTCTTAAATGTGTTATTCTGTTTAGAGTTTGAGCATGCCTTGGCTAGTGCTTGTGGGTTGTTTTTTTCTTTTTAAAAAAATTTTAAAAATAGAGATGAGATCTCACTGTGTTGCCCAGGCTGGTCTCGAACTCCTGGGTTCAAGTGATGCTCTTGCCTCGTCCTCCCAAAATGTTGGGATTACAGGTGTGAGCCACCATGCCCGGCCATGATTGTGTTTCTTAATTCATACTTATGTGATATAGTTAATGAAAATTTCTTCCTGCTTCCACACTATACTGGACTCTCTTCCTTGGTTTATTTTGTTATCTTGTTGTTATCATTAATTTATTGTGCTACCAAGATTTTTCCCTTTTGTTATCATATATTTTTAAAGGGAATATGAGAAAAGATGGAATCCAATACCTTTAGCTAGCTATCATTTTTGTTTTGTTTTTGGTTTTGTTTTGTTTTGTGGCAGGGTCTTGCTCTGTTGCCCAGACTGGAGTGCAATGTGCAATCACTCACTGCAGCCTCAATGTCCCAGGCTCAAGTGATCCTCCCAAGCAGCTGGGACCACAGGCGTGTGCCATTATTATTTGTGGTGACGGGATTTTGCCATGTTGTCCAGATTGGTCTCAAACTCCTGAGCTCAAGTGATCTGCTCGCCTCTGTCTCCCAAAATGCTGGGATTATAGGCGTGAGCCAACATGCCCAGTTGCTAGCTATCATTTTTTTAATGCCAAACCTCCGCTCTCTTTTCAATGTTTAATTTAAAATAATATCTTAGAAGAAACATTAAGAATTGCTGTCTTTGATGCTATAGGCATATTGATATTCACTCAAATTAACAAATGTTTATTAAGTACTAGGAATGTGCAAAGTGCCATGATCAGCAATTTGGGGATATAGATACAGAGAAATCGTAATTCTTACTTTCAGGTGCCTCATGAGAGGGATAGATGTATCTATGATTCATTATGTCTTTTTTAGTGTCCTGTATGACACTCTAATGTAACAAAATGTTATGGGAACCCAGGAGGAGAAGGAATTATTTGCTGCAGGGTTACTGGAAAAGGACTTCCAGGATATCTTAGGTTGAATTCCCCCAGAAGCAGGTATCAAGAGTTGTATTTGGGCACCAGGTTTATTTGGAAGTTGATTTAGGAATCCAAGCAGACAGCACTAATAAGCAGCTTACTGTTATGGGCAATGGGGGCTCATTCCTACTGGGGACCTCTGGGAGATAGTTAAGAATAAACCTCAGTGTTGTACTCCTTGAGGTGGCAGAGGAAAATGAAATTTTTATTTACTAAATTTTATGTATCGTTGTTTGAGGGCTTTGCCAGGGATGTTAGCTTTCCAGTACTTCTCACCTGTCCCACACGTGGGCTGAGTCTGTGTTCGTGCAGCCAGTGAAAAGCCTCAGACAAAGAGTTATAAACTTGAGTAGTGCGTGGAAACGGGATTTGGCCGAGACACAGACAGCATCTGCTTCACTGGAGGAGGTGGCATTTAAATTGAACCTTGGATGATGAGAAAATTTTTCAGCAAGTCGTGATATGGGTGGGGGTAAGCATTTCAGCATGTAAGAGTAGGAAGGACTAAGGCAGCATTTGTGTGGTCCACGGCAAATAATAATAAAGCACCAAAGTTTGAAAATGATTCACATTTTTAAAATTAGAGAAAATTCAAGGTTATCCCTATAAATATTCATTCTCACTCCCTTGCTTTGAGTGGGAGAGAACGTAGCTCTCAAGAGTTTGCTCAGAGGGAATCGTGCTTCACCAGCAGCCTGTCTCCTTTAGTTAATATCTAGGTTGCTTTGACTTATTACATTGTTTTACTTCTCGGCAGAATTTTGGGGTTTTTTCAAAATGTGGGCATGACTATATGAATTGTGTTGTTGTATATGGGGGATGTCATTATTGACACGTGTCACGATGGGGAGAAGGTTAAGAATTGCTGATACAAGGCTTGGCGATGTAGCAGGCAGGTATAAGGAAGAAAAAAATAATCCAGTGGTTGGAGCATAAGTTGTAGTGTATGGGGATGTGAACTGAAGGTGGATGAGGAAGGGAAAGGACAAGTGATATATGTTTATATATCTGTGTATATTTATCTGTATGTATAAATATATTCCTAACTTAATATTTGGGCTAATATTTGGTGAGTGTTTTAAATTCAGCATCTCTGAAATAACGAAGAGAGGCTACACATCACAGGAGTGAAAATGAGTCATGTGAATTTTCCTTTTACTTGCATGTAGAATGAGGAGAAATATCGAACCATATTATCTGCTTCACAAGGTGCAATTGCTCCCTGCTAATAAAATCCATGTGAGTTTTCACTTCAACCTTAGAGAATATTGAAATTTTTGACAAGGTAGGTTATTAGTAGGTTGAGAGCCTCCATCAAAATTTGCACCTGTTTGAAAATGCTTCATTCTGGACAGGCAGCTGACGTCTCTGGTAATTCACACCTGTGAGCCCCTGAAGCTTTGGAAAACTGAGTAAAAGCAACACCACATCACTGTAGTACTTATCCCAAATTTCCCACGGGGCACAAGGCTATCAACTGCGAGCAGGTGAGGCTTATTTAAAACATCTTCATTCCTGGTTTACATAACGTGGAATAGAGTATTGCATGCCATATGAGTACATGGAATACTGAATACATAGAGTACTTGTATAAGAACTAGGCTTGATTCCATAGACTATCATAGAAGCAGAAATGACATTCTTCTGAGGGCTGTTAATAAAACAGTGACAGTGCATAGAAATTCTGTTTAGAGCAGGGCACAGTGGACGGTGGCTCAAGACTGTAATCCCAGCACTTTGGGAGGCCGAGACGGGCGGATCACGAGGTCAGGAGATCGAGACCATCCTGGCTAACGTGGTGAAACCCCGTCTCCACTAAAAAATACAAAAAAAAAA
>NW_012102132.1:4525364-4555467 GCF_000951045.1 Mandrillus leucophaeus
AAAAAAAAAAAAGGAAATTCTGTTTAGAGAGAAAGACAAAAAAAAAAAAAAAGGATAAGCTTTGTTTCAAAAATAATATCAAAGATGAAGGATAGTTCTTAAGACTTCATAGTTTGTTTTTTGTACTTTTTTCTTTTCTTTTCTTTTTTGTTTTTTTGTTTTTTTTGTTTGTTTGTTTGTTTGTTTGAGACAGGGTCTCGCTCTGTTACCCAGGCTGAAGTGCAGTGATACGATCATAGCTTACTGCAGCCTCAAACTCTACTTTCAAAGTTCAGCATCTTCCGTGGTAAGAGGAAGTTTTATGGCATTTCCATTCCAGTTGTCTACCCCACGGTGCTGCTGAGTCTTACCCCACTCCTGCTTGGCAGCTCCACGGCTTCTGGTTGAACATCTCAGCCCCCTGAGCATTATTCAGGTGTTTCTCCTTTATGAAAGCCAGTGGCGAGTTTGCACTGGGACTAGCCACACTTCCCTTTGATAACCGCTCTTTCTGTTCATCACTATATTTCCACAACAGGTAAAAAGGATGGGATACATTTTACTGACAGATTGGGGAAAAAAAAATGCAATGGAGAAAACTTCAAAATCAGTGTTATGGCATGATCTTTTTCCCACAATTTTTTGAGACAACCTGGTAAATTAAACCTCTCACAGGGAAATTACCAATTCTATCTCTGTTTCTGACTTGCTTTTCCCCATTCATTCTATCAAAAAGAGAAAGATGTATTTTTCTATTTTCTCTGTAATTTTTAAGTTCTGTCACTCAAATGAATTATTAATTTTCCATTAGCATTCAAAGAGTATTGAAGTCGTCTCTTTTATCCTTCACCACTGTTCCCCACCCACTCCATGACTGTTGGCAATAATAAACAGCTATTTTCTTAGCTACCAATAGAGAAACTTAAGATTATCACCTTATCCGCCAATGACTTTAATTTTCTCCACCCATTCTCTTGTTTTTGAGGAGAGAAGAGGGAAGAGAGATTATTTGTTAATTTTTTAAAAAATAAGATAATGTAAAGGTCTTTTGGAGTGATTTTGAATGATACTGTTTTTTTCTAAACTTTAAATATTCATTGAACTCTATTGTAAAAACTGGTCATAGACTCCTACACTACCCCATCCATTTTCTCACACCTCCTGATACGTATTCTACTGTGGCTCTTATTTCACTGGCTTAGACATACCTATTCATTGGTCTCCTCCTGGGTGCAATGTCAGAGTCCATAGCACATTTGTTTTGGTTCCTCTGAAGTCCTGTATTGAGAAAGGCAAATAACAGGTAATAAATAAAAGGTTGTTGAATATATTTGTATCCAAGCTGCCAACTCACCTTCTGAAACCGTTCCATTTAACAAATTCTAAAACAATGACATTCATGTTTTGAAAAACTTCCAGAAACCTGTTTCAATATTCACTACCAAGGAGAAATGGGAAAGGAGAGAAGAGGATCAACATTTATGAAACATCAACTCTGTATCACATAGTAAGTATAACACACCTTGTCTCTTTCATTCTTTAAAACAGTCCTATTAGGTAAGAGCTATTAAATCTCCATTTTTCCAACAAGGAAATTCGGGTACATAAAGTTAAAAATTCTGGAGGTCATGGGTTATCATGAGACAAAACATGCAAACCTGAGACAGTCTGTTTCCAAGGCCCAGATTCTTTCCACCTTACTTCTTAATCATTCCCTAGTGAAGAAAGAAAGTAGACTTGACTCTTGAACAGCATGGTTTTGAACTGTGAGTGTCCACTTAGATGCAGATTTTCTTCTGTCTCTGCCATCCCTGAGACAGCAAGACTAACCCTTCCTCTTCCTCTTTCTCCTCAGCCTTCTCAACATAAAGATAATAAGGATGAAGACCTTTATGATGATCCACTTCCACTTAATAATTCTTTTATTATTATACTTTAAGTTCTAGGGTACATGTGCACAACGTGCAGGTTTGTTACATATGTATACATGTGCCATGTTGGTGTGCTGCACCCATTAACTCGTCATTTACATTAGGTATATCTCCTAATGCTATCCCTCTCCACAATAGGACCCAGTGTGTGATGATCCCCTTCCTGTGTCCAAGTGATCTCATTGTTCAGTTCCCACCTATGAGTGAGAACATGTGGTGTTTGGTTTTCTGTTCTTGCGATAGTTTGCTAAGAATGATGGTTTCCAGCTGCATCCATGTCCCTACAAAGGACACGAACTCCTCCTTTTTTATGGCTGCATAGTATTCCATGGTGTATATGTGCCACATTTTCTTAATCCAGTCACTGATGGACCTTTGGGTTGATTCCAAGTCTTTGCTATTGTGAATAGTGCTGCAATAAACATACGTGTGCATGTGTCTTTATAGCAGCATGACTTATAATCCTTTGGGTATATACCCAGTAATGGGATGGCTGGGTCAAATGGTATTTCTAGTTCCAGATCCTTGAGGAATCGCCACACTGTTTTCCACAATGGTTGAACTATTTTACAGTCCCACCAATAGTGTAAAAGTGTTCCTATTTCTCCACATCCTCTCCAGCACCTGTTGTTTCCTGATTTTTTAATGTTTGCCATTCTAACTGGTGTGAGATGGTATCTCATTGTGGTTTTGATTTGCATTTCTCTGATGGCCAGTGATGATGAGCATTTTTTCATGTGTCTGTTGGTTGTATGAATGTCTTCTTTTGAGAAGTGTCTGTTCATATCCTTTGCCCACTTTTTGATGGGGTTGTTTGTTTTTTTCTTGTAAATTTGATTGAGTTCTTTATAGGTTCTGGATATTAGCCCTTTGTCAGATGAGTAGATTGCAAAAAATTTCTCCCATTCTGTAGGTTGCCTGTTCACTCTGATGGTACTTTCTTTTGCTGTGCAGTAGCTCTTTAGTTTAATTAGATCCCATTTGTCAGTTTTGACTTTTGTTGCCATTGCTTTTGGTGTTTTAGACATGAAGTCCTTGTCCACGCTTATGTCCTGAATGGTATTACCTAGGTTTTATAATAACATTTTTTAATAACATTTTTTTCTCTAGATTATTTCATTGTAAGAATACAGCATATAATATATAAAACATACAAAATATGTATCAATTGACTGTTTATGTTATGGGTAAGGCTTCCAGTGAACAGTGGGCTGTGAATAGCTATGGTTTGGGGAGTCAAAAGTTATGTGTGGATTTTTTACTTCATGAGGGATCAGTCCCCCTAACCCCTGAGCTGTTCAAGGGTCAACTGTATTATTTTCCACACCTCATTGACAGATCAATTTACTTGATGCTTTCTTTTTGCCCAAATCCTGTCAGCCATTCCCCTTTGTCTAACATTAGAGTTCATACTACACAGCCTGAATCGCAAGGCTGTACATCCCAGTGGTAAACAAGTTATGTGGGCTTCTGTGTCAGTGATAATGGGAACTTTATAATTTCTTACTTGATCTCGTAAAACTATTCTGTTAAATGGGCATAATAATAGTATCTACCTCACAACAAAGTTTTTTGAAAATCAAGTGATACAATACATATGAAATGCTTAGCATAGGACACAGTAAGGACTTGATAAATATAAGCTGGTGCTAGTATGTGCTGTCCTTGTTGTTATTAATATAACTTTACCATACCCTTCCTTACTTTTTTTTTTTTTTTTTTTGAGATGATGTTTTGATCTGCCAGCAAGACTAGGGTGCTGTGGCGTGATCATGGCTCACCACAGCCTCAACCTCCTGGCTCAAGCAATCCTCCCACCTCAGCCTTCCGAGTAGCTAAGACCACAGACACGCACCACTATGCCCAGCTAATTTTTTTGATTTTTGTGGAGACAGAGTTTCACCATGTTGCCCAAGCTGATCTCAAACTCCTGGGCTCAAGAGATCCACCCACCTAGGCCTCCTCAAGTGCTAGTATTACTGGCGTGATACACCAGGCCCGGCCCATATCTTTCCTTTCTAACCTTTGGTTTTTCCTGTAAAAGCACTCCATAGCACAAACTTGCCTCCAGCCGGGCTGGGTTCCCCAAGCTGTGCCAAACTCTATGATTATCCTTGCCTTTATTCTTTGGCTTAAACTAACACCTCTTCCTCTCCATCTGCTCATGCAAATCCAATCAATTTTCTCACTCTCTCAGGCAAAGTTGGTGCTCCAAATAGCCATCCTATGGATGTTGGCTTCTTTCCCAAGCTGCCTTGTGGGAGAGTGCTCAATGTGCAAAGTGGCTATGGCATCAGGAATGGGGGTTACACATGGGCTTCACAATGCTGACTTTGCCTGACTAATGCTAGCCCAGCTACCACCACTATTGACAATATCAGAAATAAAGTTGAGCCCCATTAGGATATTATTTTCTGAGGATGAAGTTGTGAGGAGTCGGATCAGGGGAGCAGGCGAGACCAGCCAGCTTCTTGGTGGTATATTGATTGATTACATTCAACCTCTTCCAACATGGAGGAAGCAGAAATTTGTCCTCACTGAAATATATATTCTAAATATGGATTGGCATCCCTGCCCATGATACTATTGCCAGGACCACCATTCATAGATTTATGGAATTCATTATTCACTATATTATTTTGCGTAGCAGTGCTTCTCAACAAATATTGAATTTTTCAGGCAGAGAAATGTGGCTTGGCTTCATGGTCATGAAATTCATTGCCCTTACCATGTACTCCACTATTCAGAAGCAGGTGACGCCACAGAATGTTAGAATAGCCTGTTGAAGATACAGCTATAGTGTCTATTGCAGTAGAAGACTCTATCTTTGTGGTTGGAAAACTGTCCTCAGGGATAGGATATATATTTTAAACCAATGACCAATATTGTCACCATTTTCCCACAGCCATAATGCGTAGGTCTCAGAACCAACTGGTAAAGTCAATAGTGATTTTTTTCACCATTCCACGTAATAATCCATTCACTGAATTTTGCTAAAAGTTCCCTCTGGAACTTTTATTTTGGGCCCTGCTGGTTGAGAAGTGTTGATTCCCCAGGGGACTGGGAAGACATTTCTACTAGTGGACACAATAATGGTTCTGTTGAACGGGAAGCTGAGAGTGCCATCTGATCTTGTTGGTTCCTCAGGCCACTAAACTTACTGCAGGCAAATAAGGGGGTTACTCTACTAGATAGAGTGCCTGATTATCAGGGGGAAATTGAATTACTGTACATAATGGGAGCAGAAAGAACTATGACTAGAACTCAGCAGGTTTCATAAGACATCATTTCTTTAATTATAAAAGTTAATTAAAGACTACCCAGTTAATGCAGGATCACTAGGACTCAGACTCTTTACAATGAAGATTTGAATCATCCAACCAGCTAAAGAAATTTGACCAGGTAAAGTGAGGGGTAATGATAAACAAACAAACAAACAAACAAAAAACCATGGAATAGGCAGTGAACAAAAGAACTTCAATTTCCAATATGGATTAGTGTCCAATTACAGAAACAAGAACTATTACATACTTTGTGCAGTGTGTATATTTTGTTTTTTGCTTGATTTATATGCATGTGTGTTTTTATCATTCACTTCCCCTTTTTGCACTATTTTATATAGGCAGTGTTGGTAATATTGAATTTTTAAATTTAGTCTTAAAACAGTAAATACCTCTGTGGGCTTTTTACTGATCTAGAAAAGAAATTAGCCTTTCGAGAAAGGGATATGGTGACTAATAGGATCCTGTGTTTGGCCCTTTTGGGGAGAGAATAAGTATATCTTAATTTATGCACGAAAGAGTTGTAGTGGTGATGTCATAAAAATGGTGGAGTAGGAAACTCCAAAACTTGGTCTGTTCATTGAAGCAAGCATTAAGCAAAACTAAAAGAATCTTTTTTTTTTTTTTTTTTTGGAACTCTGGAGTCTAATCAAAATCTTACAGCAACCAGGAAAGCGTTTAATGAAAACAGACACTGCTAAATTTTGGTAAGAAAATATTGTGGAATTTTTGCTTGCTCGCCTAACATCTCCCACTTTCCAGCTCGATAGTGGTTGTGGGAACAGCAGCTTGTATACCTGGCATGGTTTGCTGGTACTGGGATGGGGGACAATATGGATCTCATTCTCAATACATTTTAGCTTTGATCAGTCTAGTGTTTCCCTGAGGGACTGGTACAGAGACTGACCTTTGTTTGCCACTACCTCCCTGCCCTGGGGCTAGAGTGACTGTTTAGGGAACACCGCATGTTCTCACTCATAGGTGGGAACTGAACAATGAGATCACTTGGACTCGGGAAGGGGGACGTCACACACTGGGGCCTATTATGGGGAGGGGGGAGGGGGGAGGGATTGCATTGGGAGTTATACCTGATGTAAATGATGAGTAGTTGGGTGCTGACGAGTTGATGGGTGCAGCACAGCAACATGGCACAAGTATACATATGTAACAAACCTGCACGTTATACACATGTACCCTAGAGCTTAAAGTATAATAATAAAAAAAAAAAAGACATCTGTCAAAAGTATTTCAAAACATACCGTACATGTCTGCCTGGGGCAAGGGACAGAAGATGGGGCAAGCAGCAGACAGACCCAAAGGTCTGGGAAGGAAAAGACCAAGGAGGAAATTTCTTCAGGGAATAAGGGCTCTGAAGCATGATCATGTATACTGGGAAATCCAGGATGCAACATGCGTACCCAGGGCCAGATGCATCCTCACAAAAAACTTGAGAGGATCTTAGGCTTGCACCTCTGGTTAATCTTTGGGCTTTGCACAAGTATGAGGTAAAAGCTAAAGCAGAGTTTTAGGTGGCCTGGCTTAGTGTTGAAGGAGTGCTCCAGCACAGAGCCAATCTTCAAAAACTGGGAGAGTAGTTTTTTTCTTTTCCTTTTTGGCTCCAAGTATTTAAAGAAATTCCTATCAAGTTGATGACTAAATGCTAAGATAACAACACAGAGACTTCAGTGACCACACACAACAAGAATCTATTGCAAAAAATAGTTTAGAAAAGTCATTAAATCAGTGGACAATTGCAGCCCTCAATAATCAATAACAACAAACCCAGAGGATGGGGAGAAGATGATTTACATAGTTACCGGTTTATGATATTCACATTTTCTGGTTTTCAAAAGCAATTCAGTGCATACAAAGAAATAGGAAAGTGTGGCCCATTCACAGGTGATTAAAAAAGAAAAGAAAAGAAATGGACAGAAAGTATTCCTGAGAAAGCTTGTACCTTGGACTTAATAAAGACTTTAAATTGATTGTCTTAAATATGCTAAAAAAGTTACAGGAAACCATAGACAAAGAACTAAAGGAAATAAGAAGCAAGATGTATAGACAAATAGAGGATATCAACAAAGAGATAAATTATAAAATGGAACCAAATAGAAATTGTAGAGGTGAAAGGTACAATTGCTGAAATTGAAATTTTACTAAACTAAATAAAAAATTTACTCTCAGAACTTCCAGAAGGAATAAACCCTGCTGACACCTTAACTTTAGCCCAGTGAAACTGATTATGGACTTCTGACCCCCAGAACTGTGAAAGAATATATTTATGTTGTTTTAAGCTACTAAATTTGTGGCAACTTGTTGCAGCATCAATAAGCAGTTAGTCCGACACTTTTAAATCAATTCCAAGCATTAAATTCCTCTCTCATTAAAATACCTAGAGTGGTGTCTATTTTCCTGTCTGAGTATTGATAAGTAGGTGTTTTATCAATATTTGTGGAATAAATTAATGTATAAAATCTGTAAGGTCCAAAGCTAAGGTCCAAAGTCCTCCACTCTCTTAGTTTGGGTTCCTCTAGAAGCTGACCCTGAGCTAAGAAGTTGGTTGCAATGTTTCCTGGGAAATATTGATAAGGGAGTAGAGACGTGAGACAGGGAAGGGAAGACAATCAAGGTCAATGCAGGGAATGACATCAAGCAAGTTATCACTAGGGAAAATTGAAAGCTAATCTTATCGGGGAACTCTGGGAGCCAGTGTTGCGCACGCACCTCAGAGTTATTCTACCTGGGGGGCAACGGAACGGGAGAATTTCTCACCAGTTGTCATCAGTCCTTCCTTGAGAGCTGCACCAACTTGCTGGTACCTCTGATCTGCCACAAGTAGGGGCAGAGCAGGCTCTGGCGGTCAGAGAAAGTTCGCAGACCATAAGTTACCAATTCTGGCAGTTGAAAGGTAGGTGGGCATGCACTGAAGTGGTAAGGGCTTGGAGTTGGGGGTAGAACATCCACAACTTCATCTATGCTCACAAAATATACTTTAGTCAATCCAGTCCAGGTTTACCTCCTTCCTATTAACCAATAGACATACTACATACACCACTCCTTAGCAAAACAGTGCCTTGGAGGCAATAATGTGCACATTTTGTCCCTTAGTAGGTCTTCAGGATTTCTGACAGCAAGAGCCATAACTTATTTTTCTTTTATGTTTCTCACAATGCTGAGTGCCATAGTAACAGATATTTTAGGCCCTTAATATATATTGTTGAATTGAATTGATTATCATAATTGTGTAATATCTATTTCTTATCTTCAAAGGTGACTCCCTGTTGAGTTTTCTGTTTCTTCTTTTTAATCTTTTCCTTCAGCAATGTTTTAAATATGCATTAGCAAGTGATAATGAGGGAAACAACCTAAAGATTTTATTTCTAATGTAAGTATCTCCCTACCTACCAATGTGTTCAGCCTTTGAGGAAATCAATGTTAATACCTACCATTAGCCTTTCACAGCCTCTTCCATTTTCTTACAAATATACATGAATGTGCACATGCTTTGTTTTTATTTTTACAAAACATATGATTATATTATGTACCTTCCTTTGCCAATTGTCAGTTTACTTGATAATAGGTCATACACACCACCAGGTCAAAATAGATTTAGTTCATTTATTTTAACAGTTGCAGAATATTATCTTTTGGATGTACTGTAATTTATTTAACCATTATTTTATTGATGAACATGTAATTTGCCTCCAGTTTCTTTTTGCCTCCTTAAACAATGCGGCAGTAAACATCCTACTACAAATATTCATTTATATGCGTCAAAGTGCTATTACTATGTCAAAGAGTATGTGCATTTGGAATTTTCATAGATATTGCCAGATTATCTGCCACTTCGTATCCATATTGAAAATTCTCATTTCTCTTAAACATTTCATATTTTATTTATATGTAATGGGATTTGTCTAACCAGCATTAATATATACATGGTTATGAATGATAAACTGGCATGGTACTGCTAAGAATCATTTGCATATATCAATTGTCATGAGGATTTTCTGCTGAAGGGAAATTGTGGGAGTTTCTTTGTGTCTTGGAGGAGAGAAATGTGGCAGAATCTGAAGCACAGGCTGCGCTTCTTTTGTCTAAGCAATAAAGTACGATGCAGCTTTGGGGAAGCAGGAGATTTGTCCCCACTTCTAAATGGAACACAGCGTAGTTGTGGCAGCAAAGAATCTGGCACACAAAAATGCCTACTTAGCTTGGAATATCCTAGGGGATTAGCAGAAATAACTGGGTTGTACTTAGTTCAGCAGTGGGTAGCAAAAGCCAGTGAGACAAGTGTTGTTGCAATTAAAGTAGCTGGCCACTTTCCTCCCCCTAGATTTGTACCCATTGGCTAGCAAGGTATGGGAAACTTATGTTACATATACATTGACTTGAATTCTCAAATTGGTCTAAAATCTCATAGCACTTTGAATAGACTCACTTCCTGAAATAGCAAATTATTTTTCTCTGTTGATCCTTTTATTACTGTAAAAACATTTCAGAGTAGAGAAATATAATGAGATGAAGAAACATTTTATTAATATAGCTGTGAACCTTTTAATTGAAGTTTATGCTTTATATTGTTTGCAAATGAGTTTCAAAAATCATAAGAAAACTGTCCTTCTTTCTGGAAAATTCCCATTTCAAAGCTAAAATGAAAGCATTTTAAAAAATAAATTTTCAACGACAAAACAGTGTTAATAGATATACCGAAGGGCAATTCAGTGGCGAGAGAAGGCATATATGTTTTACGTACTAACCCAGCTTTGCCAAGTTTCCCGCTTTGCTGCAAAGTTCATTTTCAAAACATTGGTAATCTATCATTTGACAGCTTGTTGCTTCTGAAATTCTGAATTTCTGGTATGCAGCTAATGTATGTACATTTAGAAAACACTAGATCTGAATTCATATGTATGCAACTCTTAAATTACATGCTGCTGTCAGGTATTGACTTTTATGGTTGATAGCTTTAATATTACTATTTGTGCCTCTATAAATTATTTTATCTGAAGCCAAAAAAGATGAAAATCCAGGTTTTATTAATAGATATACTAAGCATAACACTCAAGACATAATTGATATGAATATCAATAGCATGATTTTAATAACATCAAACATTTTGGTGTCATAGGGAAATGTCTTCTAAATGCAGAGTGTGAAGGGTGCAGTGAATCAGGGGCAGGCTCGTAGGAGGAAATACCTGACTTGAATCTGAAAAGAATAGAAGAGTCTGAAAACCATTAGAGACAGCATTTGAAATAGTCCAGAAGATTCACATTTATCATAACCTTGATTTTTACAACCGTAAAAATTATAAATTTTACGAACCAAAAACAAAAAATTGGCTGCAATGAGGCCATCAAGATTTCTAGAACTATGCAAACAATGGGGATTTGTTAAATGTTGTATGGAAAATATGTGTGTGTGTGTGTGTGTGTGTGTGTTGAGAGGGTAAAAGGAGGTATTTAATTAAAGAGAGAGACTCCTTTAGAGTATTTCCTAATGAGAGGAATTTATAACTTTAGGATGTTTGGTTTCTCTCCAAGTTTGGATCTTAGCTTTGTATAGTGGCAGATGTATGACGAAGGAGGGCTTTGACAGGGTTTCTTTGAGAGAGGACAAAGTGATGCAGATGTAACAGAGGGCAGAGAATCCCTTAATGAAACTCCTTGCTGATCAAGTTGGAGATAAGAACACACAGAGGAAGTCCTGACACCAGAGCCCCACAAAGTGTTGAACGCCTGACATTTGACTCATGGAAAAAGGGCCGTTGATCGACCCAAAGTGAGGTAGAGCAAAATGGTCTTTAATACTTCCCATTCAGTCTCTTCTCTCCCTTTCTAACTTCAAGCTCTATGGCCTCAGCTTACTCTTCAGTTACTCAGAACTTGATGTGGTTTGGCTGTGTCTCACCCAAATCTCATCTTGAAGTCTGGTTCCCATAATCCCCATGTGTCATGGGAGGGACACTGGGGGGAGATGGGAGATAATTGAATCATGACAGAAGTGCCCCAGGCTGCTGTTCTCATGACAGTGTATTCTCATGAGATCTGATGGTTTTATAAGGGGCTCCCCACATTTTCTCTGCATTTCTCTCCTGCCACCATGTGATGGATATGTTTGCTTCCACTTCTGCCATGATTTTAAGTTTCCTGAGGCCTCCCCAGCCATGCTGAACTGTGAGTCAATTAAACCTCTTTCCTTTATAAATTACCCAGTCTCCAGTATGTCTTTATTAGCAGGGTGAGAATGAACTAATACAGTAAATTGGTGCCGGGAGTGGGACACTGCTGTAAAGATACCCAAAAATGTGAAAGCGACTTTGGAAGTGGTTAACAGGCAGAGGTTGGAACCATTTGGAGGGCTCAGAAGATAATAGGAAAATGTGGGAAAGTTTGGAACTTCCCAGAGACTTGGAGGGCTCAGAAGACAGGAAGATGTGGGAAAGTATGGAACTCCCTAGAGACCTGTTAAATGGCTTTGACCAAAATGCTGATAGTGATATGGACAATAAAGTCCAGGCTGAGGTGGTCTCATATGAAGATGAGAAACTTTTTGGAAATGGGAGGAAAGGTCACTCTTGCTATGCAGAGACTGGTGGCATTTTGCACCTGCCTTAGAGGTCTGTAAACTTTGAAGTTGAGAGAGATGATTTAGAGTATCTGGCAGAAGAAATTTCTAAGGGGCGAAGCATTCAAGAGGAAAAAGAGAGAGTTACATCATCATGGCAGACAGGAGGCTGAACTAGATTGCAGCTCTGGACAGAGCAGTGTGTGGAGGCTCACATTGTGAATTCGAGCTCCAGATCCACTGCAAGACAAACTGACAATTCTGAGAGGACCCACAGACCCTCTGAAGGAAGCAGACTGCTCCCGCAGGACCCAGGAGGCACTCCATATACTGTAATTGCCCCAACTGCAGAAGTAGGAAAGGGAAACCCTCCTCTCCCAAACACACACCCCACTGGAGAAACTGAAGGTCTGTTTGCAGGAGAAGTTTCCAACCTTACCTGGAGCTGAGTTAATGTGGAGAGCCAAGTGAAATACAGAAAGCAGGAGAAAGACCCTGGGAACTCGCTGGGTCCCCAAGCAGCCCATTCCTGCCTGGTACCACAGAGATCCATCAGGAGGGTAGCCAGAGGAGCAGGCGGTAAAACTTCGCAGGGAGAAGGAAATCTGTAGCTGAACTTCGTAACAATTTGAATGGGGTGAGAAGCCTCCTGGCCAGAACTCAGGAGCATGCACAAATTTGGCATGCAGACTCCTCAGGCAAGGGAAGAACCAAGGCCTTTTCTTTTGCAGCTGGAAGGCAGGTCCCCTGGAACAAGTTTTCAAGCCTATCTCACCCACCACCTGGAAACAAACTCTGGGCTTTTGGAGTGGGGAAAAGTGGGAGTGAGACTGGCCCTTCAGTTTGCATGGGAGCTGGGTGAGGCCTGTGACTGCTGGCTTCCCCCCACTTTCCTGACAACCTGCGTGACTCAGTGGAGGCAGCCGTAATTCTCCTAGGCACACAACTCCAGTGACCTGGGAATCTCACCCCGATTCCCCACAGCAGCTGCAGCAAGACCTGCCCAAAGAGAGTCTGAGCTCAGACACACCGGGCCGTGCCCCCACCTGATGGTCCTTCCCTACCCACCCGGGTAGCAGAAGACAAAGGGCATATAATCTTGGGAGTTCTAGGGCCCTGCCTACCACAAGTTCCTCTCCACAGTACCACAGCTGATGCTCTCTGGAAAGCACCACCAACTGTCAGGAGGCCAACCAGCACAAAAATAGAGCATTAAACCAACAAAGCTAAGAACTCTCACAAAGTCCATTGCACCCCTCCACCACCTCCACCGGAACAGGCACTGGTATCCATGGCTGAGAGACCTATAGACGGTTCACATCACAGGACTCTGTGCAGACAACCCCCAGTACCAGCCTGGAGCCAGGTAGACTTGCAGAGTGGATAGACCTAGAAGAAGGACAACAATCACAGCAGTTCAGCTCACAGGAAGCTACATCCATAGGAAAAGGGGGAGACTGCTACATCAAGGGAACACCCTGTGGTACAAAATAATCTGAACAACAGCCTTCAGCCCTAGACCTTCCCTCTGACAGAGCCTACCCAAGTGAGAAGGAACCAGAAAACCAACCCTGGTAATATGACAAAGCAAGACTCTTTTACACCCCCAAAAAATCACACTAGTTCACCAGCAATAGATTCAAACCAAGAAGAAATCCCTGATCTACCTCAAATATAATTCAAGTTTAGTTATTAAGCTAATAAGGGAGGGAGCAGAGAAAGGTGAAGCCCAGTGCAAGGAAATTAAGAAAAAAAAAAAAGATGCAAGAAATGAAGCAAGAAGTATTCAAGGAAATAGATAGCTTAAAGAAAAATCAATCAAAAATTCAGGAAACTCTGGACACACTTTTAGAAATGCAAAATCCTCTGGAAAGTCTCAGCAATAGAATTGAACAAGTAGAAGAAAGAAATTCAGAGCTCAAGGACAAGGTCTTTGAATTAACCCAATCCAACAAAGAAAAGGCAAAAATAATAAGAAAACAGGAACAAAGCCTCCAAGAAGTCTGGGCTTATGTTAAATGACCAAACCTAATAATAATTGGTGTTCCTGAGGAAGAAGGGAATTCTAAAAGCTTGGAAAACATATCTGGGGAATAATCAAGGAAAACTTCCCTTGCTTTGCTAGAGACCTAGACATCCAAATATAAGAAGCACAGAGAATACTTGGGAAATTCATTGCAAAAAGATCATCACCTAGGCACATTGTCATCAGGTTATCCAAAGAAAAGACAAAGGAAAGAATCTTAAGAGCTGTGAGACAAAAGCGACAGGTAACCTATAAAGGAAAACCTATCAGATTAACAGATTTCTCAGCAGGAACCCTACAAGCTAAAAGGAATTGGGGCCCTATCTTCAGCCTCCTCAAATGAAACAATTATCATCCAAGAATTTTGTATCCACCAAAACTAAGCATCATATATGAAGGAAAGATACAGTCTTTTTCAGACAAACAAATGCTGAGAGAATTCATCATTACCAAGCCACCACTACAAGAACTGCTAAAAGGAGCTCTAAATCTTGAAACAAATCCTGGAAACACATCAAAACAGAATCTCTTTAAAGGATAAATTACACAGGACCTATAAAACAAAAATGTGAGTTAAAAAGCAAAAACAAAAAACAAAAAAAAACCAAAGTACACAGGCAACAAAGAGCATGGTGAATGCCATAGTACCTCACATTTCAATGCTAACATTGAATGTAAGTGGCCTAAATGCTCCACTTAAAAGATACAGAACCACAGAATGGATAAGAACTCACCAACCAACTATCTGCTGCCTTCGGGAGACTCACCTAACACATAAGGGGATTTACATAAACTTAAAGTAAAGGGGTGGGGAAAGACATTTTATGCAAATTGACACCAAAAGCAAACAGGGGTAGCTCTTCTTGTATCAGACAAAACAAACATTAAAGCAGCAGCAGTTAAAAGAGACAAAGAGGGACATTATATAATGGTAAGAGGCCTTGCCCAACAGAAAAATATCATAATCCTAAACATATATGAACCTAACACTGGAGCTCCAAATTTATAAAACAATTACTAATAGACTGAAGAAATGAGTTAGATAGCAACACAATAATAGTGGGGGACTTCGGTACTCCACTGACAGCACTAGACAGGTCATCAAGATAGAAAGTCAACAAAGAAACAATGGATTTAACCTATACGTTGGAACAAATAAACATAACAGATATATACAGAACATTTCATCCAATAACAGCAAAATATACATTTTATTCAACAGCACATGTAACTTTCCTCAAGATAGACCATATGATAGGTCATAAAACAAACCTCAACAAATTTAAGAAAACTAAAATTATATCAAGCACTCTCTCAGACCACAGTGGAATAAAACTGGAAATCAACTCCAAAAGGAACCTTCAAAACCATACAAATATGTGGAAATTAGAAAACTTGTTCCTGCATGAGCATTGAGTCAAAAACAAAATCAAGATGGAAATTAAAGAATTATTTGAACTAAATGATAATAATGACACAACCTACCAAAACCTCTGGGGTACAACAAGGGCACTGCTAAAAGGAAAGTTCATAGCCCTAAACACCTACATCAAAAAGACTGAAAGAGCACAAATCGACAATCTAAGGTCACACCTCAAGGAACTGGAGAAACAAGAAGAAACCAAACCCAAACCAACAGAAGAAAGGAAATAACCAAGATTAGAGCAGATTTAAAGGAAATTGAAACAGAAAAAAAAATACAAAAGATAAATGAAACAAAAATCTGGTTCCTTGAAAAGATAAAATCGATAGACCATTAGCAAGATTAACCAGGAAAAGAAGAGAGAAAATCCAAATAACCTCACTAAGAAATGAAACAGGAGATATTACAACTGACACCACTGAACTACAAAAGATCATTCTAGGCTACTATGAACACCTTTATGCACATAAACTAGAAAACCTAGAAGAGATGGATAAATTCCTGGAAAAATACAGCCCTCCTGGCTTAAATCTGGAATAATTACATACCCCAAACAGACCAATAACAAGCAGCAAGATTGAAACAGTAATGAAAAAATTACCAACAACAAAAAAAAGTCCAGGACCAGACAGATTCACAGCAGAACTCTACCAGATATTCGAAGACGAACTGGTGCCAATCCTTTTGACACTATTCCACAAGATAGAGAAAGAAGGAACTCTCTCTAATTTATTCTATGAAGCCAGCATCACCCTAATACCAAAATCAGGGAAGGACTTAACCAAAAGAGAAAACTACAGACCAATATCCTTGATGAACATAGATGCTAAAATCTTTAACAAAATACTAGCTAACTGAATCCAACAACATACCAAAAAGATAATCCACCATGATCAAGTGGGTTTCATACCAGGGATGCAGGGATGGTTTGACATATGCAAGTCAATAAATGTGATACACCACATAAACAGAATTAAAAACAAAAATTACATGATCATCTTAAAAGACACAGAAAAGGCATTGGACAAAATCCAGCATCTCTTTATGATTAAAACTCAGCAAAATCGGCATACAAGGGATGTATCTTAATGTAATAAAAGCCATCTATGACAAACCCACAGCCAACATAATACTGAATGGGGAAAAGTTGAAAGCATTCCCTCTGAGAACTGGAACAAGACAAGGATAGCCACTCTCACCACTCCTCTTCAACATAGTACTGGAAATTCTAGCCAAGGCAATCAGACAAGAGAAAGAAATAAAGGGCATCCAACTAGGTAAAGAGAAAGTCAAACTGTCACTGTTTGCTGACAATATGATCATTTACCTTGAAAACTCTAAAGACTCCTCCAGAAAGCTGCTATAAATGATAAAACATTCAGCAAAGTGTCCAAATACAAGAATAATGTACACAAATCAGTAGCTCATCTACACATCAAAAGTGACAAAGTGGAGAATCAAATCAAGAACTCAACTCCTTTTACAATAGCTGCAAAAATAAATAAATAAAATACTTAGGAATATACCTAACCAAGAAGTTGAAAGACTTCTACAAGGAAAACTACAAAACACTGCTGAAAGAAATCACAGACAACACAAAAAAATGGAAACACATCCCATGCTCATGGATGGGTGGAATCAATATTGTGAAAATGACCAGACTGTCAAAAGCAATCTACAGATTCAGTGAAATCCCCATCAGAATATCACCATCATTCTTCACAGAATTAGACACAACAGAGCCCACAAAGCCAAAGTAAGATTAAGCAAAAAGAATAAATCTGGAGGCATCACACTACCTGATTTCAAACTGTATTTTAAGACCATAGTCGCCAAAACAGCAAAGTACTGGTATAAAAACAGGCATATACACCGATGGAACAAAAAGAGAACCCAGAAATAAACCCAAATACTTTCAGCCATCTGATCTTCGACAAAGCAAACAAAAACATAAAGTGGGGAAAGGACACCGTATTCAACAAGTGGTGCTGAGATAATTGGCTAGCCACATGTAGGAGAATGAAACTGGATCCTCATGTCTCACCTCATATAAAAATCAATTCAAGATGGATTAAGGACTTAAACCTAAGACCGGACACTATAAAAATTCTAGAAGATAACCTTGGAAAACCCCATCTAGACATTGGCTTAAGCAAGGATTTCATGACCAAGAACCAAAAAGCAAATGCAATAAAAACAAACCTAAATAGCTGGGACCTAATTAAATTAAAGAGCTTTTGCATGGCAAAAGGAATAGTCAGGAGAGTAAACAGACGACCCACAGAGTGGGATAAAATCTACATAATCTATACAACTGACATAGGACTAATATCCAGAATCTACAATAAACTCAAACAAATCAGTAAGAAAAAAATCAAAGAATCCCATCAAAAAGTGGGCTAAGGATAAGAATAGACAATTCTCAAAAGAAGATATACAAATGGCCAACAAACATATAAAAAAAACCTCAGCATCACTAATGATCAGGGAAATGCAAATCAAAACCACAATGCGATATCACCTTACTCCTGCAAGAATGGCCATAATCAAAAAATCAGAAAACAGTAGATGTTGGCCTGGATGCGATGATCAGGAAGCACGTCTATACTGTTGGTGGGAATGTAAACTAGTACAGCCACTATGGAAACAGTGTGGAGACTCCTTGAAGACCTAAAAGTAGAACTACTATTTGATCTAGCAATCTCACTCCTGTGTATCTACCCAGAGGAAAAGAAGTCATTATTTGAAAAATACACTTGCACATGCATGTTTATAGCAGCACAATTCACAATTGCAAAAATATGGAACCAACCCAAATGCCTATCAATCAACGAATGGATATGTCAATGCTGGGGCATTGCCTAGTGGAACTGTGAGAAGGTCACTGTCCTCAGGAACTCAGAATCCTCTGACAGCTTGCACTGTACGCCTGGAAAAGCTGCAGACACTCAACACCAGCACACAAAAGTAGCCAGGAGGGGAGCTGTACCCTGCAAAGCCACAGGAGCAGAGCTGCCCAAGGCCATGGGAGCCCACCTCTTGCACTAGCATGACCTGGAAGTGAGACATGAAGTCAAAGGAGATCATTTTGGAACTTTAAGGTTTAGTGACTGCCCTATTAGTTTTTGGACTTGCATGGGGCCTGTAGCACCTTTGTTTTGGCCAATTTCTTTCATTTGGAATGGGTATATTTATGCCTGTACCTTCATTTTATGTAGGAAGTAACTAACTTACTTTTGTTTTTACAGGCTCGTGGGCAGAAGGGACTTGCCTTGTCTCAGATGAGACTTTGGACTTGGACTGTTGGTTTAATGCTGGAGTGAGTTAAGACTTTGGGGCACTGTTGGGAAAGCATGAGTGCGTTTTGAAATGTGAGGACATGAGATTTGGGAGGGGCCAGGAGTGAGATGATATGATTTGGCTGTGTCCCTACTCAAATCTCATCATGAATTGCAGTTCCCATAATCCCCATATATCGTGGGAGGGACCTGGTGGGAGGTAATTGAATCATTATTTCCACGCTGTTGTTCTGCCGATAGTGAGTGAGTTCTCATGAAATTTGATGGTTTTATAAGGGGCTTTTCCCCCTTTTGTTCAGTACTTCTCCTTGCTGTTGCCATGTGAAAAAGGACATGTCTCCTTCCCCTTCCACCATAATTGTAAGTTTCCCGAGGCCTCCCCAGCCATACTGAACTGTGAGTCAATTACATCTCTTTCCATTATAAATTAACCAGTCTCAGGTATGTCTTTATTAGCAGCATGAGAACAGACTTACACAGAAGTCCTCTGTTAGTTGTTTCGTACCAGTATATATCCTTCCGGGGCAGTATCAAGTTTGGCTGGACATTTTACCACTAGCCTTCATTTCTTTTTACCCTAATAAAATCTTAGCCTTCCTGAAGTTCGTTCCCCCAGAGTTTTACAATTAAAGCAAATTGGATCATCAGTCAATATGATGTTTCTTATCTAATATACTGACATCCTAACAGAATCTCTCAGAGCTGTTCAAAGGACAGGTTTTTTTCAAGTGGCTAGTATAGGTTCAAATGATGGTCTTTTAATTTGAACAAGTGGATGGGGGATCTTCTTTAGGGGTGGAAGATTTCTTGCTTTTCCTCAAACCACATAATGTAGAGAGCTGCCTATTCTACCTAAGCATAAGCCCATCTCTGATGCCTTGTCCACGTCAGTTTCCCTTGAGGTGTGTAGCTCATTGTCACACACTCAAGGTGATGCCCAGTATACTGTGCTCAGCTTATGTTACTGCCCATCTACTAGGTATCCCCTGTCCCCATGGGCCTTGACTACTTGACTTGCTTCCCAGTAAGAGTGGTCCTAAGGAGGACTTGGGCTTTTCCTGTGCTCTTTAAAGCTCTGGCTGCCCTCCTTCCATGATCAAAGAGGCCCTTATGCTCAGTTCTGACTGATAAGGAAAGGCTGTCATGCCTGCAAACTGGCTGGAGTGGGCCCACAGAGGGCCTGCTTTCTCAGTGATTTTCCAGAAGGCCACAGAAACTCAACCCAAAAGTGCACGTAAGCTAGTGTCCTGTTGACCAATAAGATACTTTTTTATATTTACTCTCCTTCCTCGCTTTTATTTTTTCCCTCCTTCTTGCTTCCCTGGGAGAATACTCCCCAGTAAAGGGTTACAATATAAGCTTCTACTTCTGGCTCTGTTTTCTAGAGAATCAGGACTAAAAAAAGAAGTAAAAATAGATTATTGACAATGTCAAAGAAACATCCTAGTGTATCTCTATTTTCCTAACTATAAGTCAAATTTAGTCCTGTTATAGTTGCCCAAGGATTATGGGATACAGGAAGTGGTCAAGTGTCATATGATGTAGCATGGAGTGATGGGGGTGAACATAGCAGGAATGTCTGGAGCCTGGACTGCAAAGGGCAATTACCCAAAGGCATAAGAAAGTTCATATAAATGCAAGGTTCTCAGATGTGTTTGGCTACAATGGTAAGTGTCACTTGTGCCTCAGACAGTGTGGAAAAGAAATTGAGATAAGGAAATGATGAGCAAACCCTGAGGGTGATTTTTTTCTTTCCAGACACAGGTTTTGTGGACATCTTGCCTTGTTGGCCTGGCAAAGGGTCTAAGAGCTGGGTCCAGTTGGGAGCTTCTGGGAAGTCCTGAGGAGCAGAACACTGCTCAAGTTTTCCTCTGGGTCCACATGTTCTCAAGGTCAAGTAAAGCTTATGTGTGTATAGACTTGATCATTGACCTGCAAAACAAAGAACCCACCTTTACATGTGGTTCTTAAAATACTTTCCACTTTACAACCAATTTCTACTCACCATTCTTAACAAGTTGAAGATTTGAAATGACCATATGCATAACAGGATAAGCGTCTCCACAGGTTCATGCATGAAGCTAGAGGCTGAGAGTGGACAGTGTCCTCTAAATGAAATGAAGGGGAAACGTAATAATGGCTTTTAACAAGGTCACATTGAAAGGGAATGACAGGATAAATTGGACCATTTGAGAACTTTGCCAAGTGTAAAAATTAAGGTTACATTACTAAAAAATCTACCTAGATAATCTTGGGCTCTGAAAAATAGTTAATGAGAAATGGACCTAATTATTTGAACTGAGATGCAGAAAATGTAGTTCATGTACCTATTAAGGATACATCAGATGCCCAAGGTATCTGAACAAAAATGCTGACAAAGATCAATTTAATATTGAATGATTCATGCCAGGAGACCTAGAATTTTTTTGAATAAGAGACTTAGGGGGGAAGTCTGCTGAAATAAACAAATCCTGAGATAATATTTAATTTAGATTTGGGTCAGTAGATAAGTTTGATTTTTTAAATAGGTCTAAAGTTGAGAGTCTAAAAAAAGACTTGACAAAAATAGACCAAGTGCTTTTTAACTTAAACCAAGGAAGAATTTTAAAAATACAGAAATAATCAGGTGTAGCAATATGTTTTGTTTATTCCCTTAAAAGAAAAAAAAATCAACATATTTTAGGAATTTAAAGTTTTCAGGTGATTTTAGATGAATTTATATTGTTTGGACAATCTTCTTAAAATATAAAAATGGTAAAGAAAAAGAATCTTACAAAAACTCAGTCATTTAATTTTGAGAAATTAAGAAAAACCATTCCAAGCACTTGGTTAAGTCTTTTATGTATATTATCTTGTTGATTTTTCAGAATAACTTTTTAAGGAAATAATTTTTGTAACCTCATGATAGATGAAACAGGTTTAGGGAAGTTAGCTAATTTGCCCAAAGTCTTACCCCTTGTAAGTCAAGACTTGAACTCAAGTCTCTCAGATTGAACGGTGTGGTTAGACAGTGGGACTTAGACCCTGTGCTGTCACCAATCTGCTAAGTGCACAGAGCATTTCACATGTGTAGTTCAGCCATGCAGATTAGGTTTTTAGCTTGTCATTCTTGGTTAACTAACTGTCTTTGACAAAGTCTGACTGCTCTTGCTTCTGTGGCATTCATTTTTGGTATGACCACTTTTTCTAGCATGTGGAAGAAATATTTACATGTTTGGATGTGTCTTTTTGTCAATCAAGATACAAACTAATATGGCAAAGAGATGAAAAGCTTGTCTCCATTTAAGCAACTCCATAGATTTCGGACAAAGCAACAGAATTTGGCGATGATGATGCTCTAAGAATGATCGAATGGATAAAGTTCCTAATGACAACACCCAGGGAGGCATGATTGGTTTTCTTTTGCTGCTTTCAAGGAAGTGTGTACTCTAGCCAAATTTAGGATGCCCCATAAGACACCAGGAAATGTTACAAAATTTTGTGCAGTAAAAAACAACCTTTAAAATGTTTAAGATTCCTTCATGTTTAGCAGCCTCAGATTTCATTTTTAACAAATTTTATAATATACCAAATTTAATGAGGTATTGTCTGAATATAGAGTTTGTCTATTTTAAAAAAGAAAGTAGTAAGACTGAATTTATTGTGACCTATGGGATCATAAAATTTATGGTCATGGGCTTTGAAATTAAACTGAGTTTGAATTTTAGTTCTGCTACTTCCAGGCTGTGAGGCTTGGAAAAGTTATTTTGCCTCTGTTCCTTGTTTTTCTCATCTCATTGTAAGGATTAAATGAGATCATGTATTATAAATGCATCCATCGTATTCATTTATTATTATTTATAAACCATACTTGTACAGTCAGTGTAGCAAACTTGATTTTACAAGCAAATCAAATTTCTTCAATGTATATATTTTGGATTCTTAAGTCAGTGTATTGATTTTAAGGGGTAAAGAATGTTAAAAAAATAATATACAAACGTATGTTTTTCCATTTTCTCTTTTCCCCTACTTTCTTATCATCCACCCTCCACCTGTCATGAAAAGGAAAGAAAAAGAGAGAGGAATAAGAAACAGGAAGGAAGGAAGGAAGGCAGGCAGACAGGCTAGCAAAGAATGAAATAAAACAAAAATTAATTTTTTAATTTTCTTTATAATTTTTGGAAATTTAACTTCTTTAGATGCTGCTATTTAAAATACATACATAGTTCAATAAATTCAGGAAGGACACTAGGCTGAAAAATTTTCCCTTCGGTAAAACTGACACCAGCAACTCATACAGCTTGTCGGATCTAAGGTCTCACTGGGAGGCACAAAGGAAACAGGCAGCAGAAGGAGACATCAAATGGTGCAGCCTGCAGTTCCCAGCAGTGACTCTCAACAGGACTGCACGCATTAGCATGGTTCCTGCAGGAACTACTGCCCAGCTGGTTGTCAGTGGAAGTGTGGACACAGGCTACCCTCCTTTCTCCTATCCTTATCTGGTTTCCCAGCAGCAGATGGTGATGGTAGTCACATTTTTCCAGCTGTCCACACTACAGAGGAGGACCCAAGTTTGTCTCTACACTCCCTTCTCTCGTTTTGAGGAGTCTGAGGGCTGAAATGTTATGTAAGAGAAAGATCTGGTTTGATACTTTGGATCCCACTAAAATTCTGTAATTTTTATTTTTAATGAAAATTGCTAATTAGTACAAGCTTGGATAGTGGAAAATTAATAAATTCAAGCACTCTATAAATAACTAAAGTATTAATAAGCATCTCTCTAAGAGTTTGGGTGGAAAATTATCTTAATTTTACATTATTATGGAGAGGGCATGAAAAATTACTTAATCATGAGATACATAATACTTATCAGTAAAATCAATTCAGGGGTAATGTAATAGCCAAATGTTCTATTATGATTTTAAAGCCATTATCCAAATTAGTTGCTGAAGAAAGAAACTAAATATAATAAGAACTGTAGAACCATTAGTAGTATTTTGGTCTCACTAAAAGTAAGCTATAAGAATGCTCATCTAAAATTACAAACATAATTAAAAAATCACAGAGGCCTTGAAACAAAACACAAAATGACAATCATGAAATCCATCAACTGCTCTAATAGCAACTTATGTTTATATGGTGACTTACACTTTGAAATGAGATTTCACAGATGTTATTGTAGCACAATATCCTTTGAAGTAGATGGACATGCCCCATTATTCCTGTTTACTAGATGAATATACTGAGACTCAAAGAGATTAGGTAACATGGCAACATCAGACCTATAATCCAGTTTTCTTGTCTTCAGAGTAGGTCTTTTTTTTCCATCTTTGCAGGTCACAGATGTTAACTTTTATTGTATAGCAGCCATTGAAAACATCTCAACTTGCTCGAAGAACTCAAATATTTATCTATATTTTGTGTATATGTGTGTGGGGGTGGGGATACTGGTGCTAATGTTGTGCTTCTCTGTTGCATTGATGGCCCCAAATGAAACACATCTCTTGATATTCTTGTCTTTGCATATTCTGCCCTTTGTATCAGAGCAGGACCTGTGTTTGCTTAAAACAAAAGAACACAACTGAATTGCTATTATTGCAGTTCTGGGCCTGACCCTTAAGAAGGTCTGGCATAGTTTGCTTTGTACTCTTGAAAGCCCAAGATATTCATGACAGAAGGCTGACTAGTCTGCTGGAGAGGCCACTTGCATAGAGAGATAAAATGGAGAGGCTACTTGGAAAGAGAGAGCCTCTAAGGCAGCAAGGAAAGAGAAGCTCAGACATTCCAGAACCCTGGCTGAGCCCAGTTTGCAGACAGTCTGCCTGCTGAATTTAACCGGTGACCCCAGAGGGTGACTAACAGAAGAAACCCCAGCTGAGCACAGCCTAGGCTGCAGGACTGGGAGAAAATAAAATGAATGTTGTTTTCAGCTACTAGGTTTTATGGTGGTTTGCTACAGATAGATAACTGAAATAAATGTCAAAGCAATGGGCTTCAGGCTTCATTACTCTTTCCAAGCACACAGTTACTGAATAAGCAAGTATTCCCCAATCCTATATCTCAAAATCCAGATGACAGTTCTATGAATTCTGCATTGGATGTGTTTCATCATCAGGGAAAAAGAAAGGCCTGCTGTGAAAGACCAAAACATTCATGAAACTGACTTATTTTGTATCAGAGCAATAATGCTGCTAATTGTTTAAACCAAAAACCCAGGCACAGTGTGGCTGCTTAGATATGAAATGACATTCCATAAACTTGTAATTTCATTTCACATCCATGAATGCATTTTCATCCTATGAGGACTGCTGTGTTTGCGGGTGCTTTCAATTCCGGGAATGTCATCTGGGAAAAGAGAGAAGCAGCTTGGCCATGAAACTGCAGGTTTGCAAATTAGCAAATTTTCAGCATTCTGTTCATTAGTGAAATCAATGACACTTTTAAAGGACTGAGAAAAATTGTCAAAATATGAGCATATGAAAATGATGACATGAATGGGACTTTAGAAACTCAGGGGTGAATGTTGGGGAGACACAGCACAGGAAGAATCCTTTGATAAACTCCCAAACAGGCTACAGTTGGTTACATCAACCGAAGTGACTGTTCTGCCTCTAGGTCATTTGCAACTTTGGAATTCTTGCTTGGAACTGGCTTTTTTGGGTCATCACTTGGTTTAAATTATTTTCTCTTCAGATTAAGAGCACACCAGATGTTAAGCGATTCTCTTCAACTGTGTGATTTTAAAGGAAGTTACTTTAAGATAGTTATTAACTTAACTGTATATTTAAGACTTAATGCAAAAAACAATCATGGTTTTCATAATGGAAGCACATGATTCAGAGTGGGAGGGAAAGGCCTAAACTAGTATATGGTAAGATCTAGTTTTTCCAATTGTTTTATCTTGCCTGCCACTGGCTTGTGTGAATTCTTCCAGAGGCAGCTGATGGTTGTTAAGTAAGTTAAAGATGGCCAAGAAAAGCCTAACATACAGCCCCTGCCTTCAAGTGGCTTAGAGTTTAGTTCAAAAAACAGTGATATGGGAGACTCTTAACCATTCTCAGAGTCAGAGAGCCTCAGAGATGCTAATGATGAAACCGGTCTTTCCTTTGTTTAGAAAAATGGGCACAAATTAGATAGGCACATTGCTTTCCTCTCGCTTTTTGTGTCAATAGGCAGCAAGATTCCCTAGTTCCCACCTCTTTTTAGTCACCCCAAATACCTACAATCTTGAAATATATCAACTACCCTATAGCAACTTACATTAAATGATGCCTTACAGTTTAAAATCCAACTTCGTAGTTTTTTTTTTTAAATCCTAAAATGTAGGTGAGGCATGAACTACTATTCTTATTTTTTTTTTAAATAAATAAACTGATTGAGAGAGATCCACGCAATGTGTTTAAAAGTCAGGAGGTTGTACACTTATAGATAATAAGTTGTTGACTTTTAGCAAAATCTCTCCAGAAACACAATTCTTATTCTGTCAGTTACCCCAGTTGGAAGTCAGAGGGGGTAGCTGTGAAGGAGTAGAGGACTTACATGGAAAGAAAGATGAGTATCCTATGGTGTGCTGAGGATAACTTTTCTTGTGGAAAAAGAAAAGTCATAAGCTCAGAGGCCATGGGGTTGCTGGGATGCCATTAGGAAGGAGTCAGCCCCTCACCCGACTTCCCACTTTTAAGCAGGTGTCAACCTGTATGTTAATTGCAGCACTATTCATAATAGCAAGGATGTGGAATCAACCTAGGTGCTCGTCAATGGTAGATTAGATAAAGAATATAGGGTACATGTACACCATGGAATACTACACAGCCATAAAAAAGAATGAAATCATGTCCTTTGCAGCAACATAGATGCAACTGGATGCAATTATCCTAAGCAAACTAATGCAGAAACAAAAAAACAAATACTGCATGTTCTCATTTATAAATGAGAGCTAAACATTGGGTACACATGGACATAAAGATGGGAACAATAGACACTGGGGACTAAAAGAAGGAGGAAGGAGGGAGAAGGATAAAGGTTGAAAAACTTCCCTATTATGTACTATGCTCACTACCTGGGTGACGGATTCAATTATACTCCAAGCCTCAGCATCATGCAATGTAACTTTGTAACAAACCTGTATATACACCCTCTGAATTGAAAATAAAAGCTAAATAAATACATGAATATATAAATCATTTCCAAAAAGTACACAGAAACTACCAACTCAAAGCAGAAAAGAAATGACAGGATGAACATGGCAGAAAGCTCCTTTTTTAAAAAAATTCAGTGCCGAACTAATGCATGCTTCCTGGTATGTAGGAGAGCGTTAGGCTTACCCTGTTTGAGCTATTTTCACTATGGTGTATGCATGCACACATACATGCATACTCACATGCATATGTGTATGCACATATGTACATGCACACACATTCATATGTTATTGCTTTAATCCACTGTATTTAGTGGACACATAACCTGGAGAAAGCACTGTGCCTTTTCTATTTTCATCTGTACCATACCTGCTGAGAAGCTTTCAGTACCATTTTGAATAGAACTAGAACAAACTGCACTATTTTGTACAATCTCAACTGTCCTCAAGCTTGAGCTACAGAGCAGAGAACATTTTCCATCTTCCCACAACAAACAGCATCCTTCCAACGTGTTTGAACAGGACATATTTTCTAGAACAAAACTAAGACATGAACTGGACTGATGGAACATTTAGTTTGAATTTCTGATCTCTAGTAAATGATTCAAACTCTCTGTGCCTCCATTGTCGTTTTAGTAAATTGAAGAGGATTAGGATTATTTCCTGATAGGAAATTCTAACCATGTGAGAATTTTTTTGATATTACTTCAACATGAAAGAAACAGGTTTACTGTAAATATAGGATTGTTGTTGTTTTTTCCCAATGGTTCTGCGAACTCAATTAAGAGCTAATCTAGTATATACCCTGTGTGCACTGACATTTATTTTATCCTTTCTCATGAGAGCCAAAGGACAGACACAGTTAATCCAATCATGGCAAATGAATAAACCTCCTCCACAGCCCAGTCCAGACATTTCTCGTGCTTTGTCTAGCTGTCTCTAATTTTCTGTTTGATTTTCTACCACTCACAAGCAAGATAGAGGGTTGCTTTGGCAGAAATTAAATGTGCAAAAATGTTTTACCATCTGCTGGAATATTCTTGGATGTTATCCTTCCAGTAGCACTCATTATTAAAAATATTTATTGGACATGAACAATATATCAAATTCTGTTCAAAATATGGCTGCCTCACAGTTACTACTCAAACAAGAATGAAAAAAAAATCACATGATTTTAAAATAAAGATTGCATTAGTTCTGTCCCTGAATTTTGCTACTCTTGACACTATTTTTCCCATCTGAGGAAGAGTGGTACTATTTTTCCTCTCTGAGGAAGAGAAAGTTATTTAAGGCAAGAACAGCATTTCTCTTATTTAAAATATGAACAGCCCTTAACACAATGCATATTAGTAGAGGCTAAAAATGTTGATTCACTGATAAATTTGTAAAGCCTCTTTTATCATCTGAATTGCAAGTTTCTCAAGGGGCAATGACAGGATTTACTATCTCTTAGGTATGTGAACATCTGTTAGTTTTTGGTTTTGTATTTTATTTTCAGTGCCCAGAATCTGACGCTCCAGTCTAGGTTTAGAAAAACACCCACTGTAAAGGCTGAAACACCAGATACTTGTTTTTCCCAGCCTCCCTTGCAGCTAGGGTACTGGCAGACAACCTAGTTAGATCAGTTAGGAGCTAATAATGTTAAGAATAAAGTACTATGTAGAATGTATTTGCAGCAGAAACATTTGACATTACAGGAGTGGCAGTGGTAGCAGAGTTAATAGTGAAGGCTGTAGTGGCCAGTGTTCATAGAAGTGGCAGAAATCCTTTTTCCAAATCCTTCATAATTCTCATTGTTTTCCAAGCCTTATTTTATGACTTTGTAGGTAATTATCTAGCCCTGAGATACAGTCAATGAATTATCTTCTGCTGAAATCAGGCAGGACAATTTCTGTGGCTTCCATGTTAAGAAACATAGCTGATGTGTTGGGTTTATTCTGAAGCCTCTTCAAAATAGAGTTTTAGTCAACACCCTATAGTCCATTTACCAAGCATCATTTTGTGTTCCATCCATGGAAAATTCTATATTCTGTTGTATTTTTAACTGTTTTTATGCATTAGTCTTGCCTGCCGCATGATATTATAAAGAACTTGCAAGCAGAAATCACATTATCCTTCTTTTTAACCTTAGAGTCATACAGAGTTCTTTAAAAAGAGTACATGTTGAATACATACTTGACTGATTGATATCAGGTAAACAACATCAGAACAATAGTCATTAGTACAGTGGGTATATGACTCAATAAAAAGATATGTGCCATTTTTTTCTGGACCAAGATAAAGAATACATGAGTTGCTTAAAATTAAAATTCAGTGCCATATAAGAGGAGCAAAAGATTTTTACTGAGTTCAAACTGCTTTGAATTTAATTTAGTCAAATCAATTTTTGTAACTAGACAGTCTTAAAACGGAGACTAATTGTAGGTGTAGCCTTCAGGCTAAAATTAGACAAAATAAGAATAAAAGGATGGATTTTCAATGTCATTGGTCTAACGTCAGTTTTAGATTAATGATAATAGTGCATGTTCTACCTCTTTCTTTATTTCTTCTTTTCCTGCCCCAAACACAATCATGTAACAAAGTCAGAGGAAATTGGTTTGAGATTGACTGTCAAAGGGATTCAAGAAAGGATTGAGGGAGAGAACTTGATGGTGGGGAAAATCTCTGAAAATGTGGCCTTGGCTGTGGAAATGGGCCTGGGAACTGAACTGTATGTTTCAGGCAGGCAACTTTGGTAGTCAGTTGGTGGTGGGAGGTGGTATAGAGAACTACTTGTGTCAGAGCAGAAAAGATTATATCTGCATTTAAATAATTAGAATCTGATTCTACAGATTTCAGTGTTATGATGAATCAATGTCAAGCAGTTCCTTCTGTTATTCATTAATTCAACGATCATTTATGGAAGATTTTTTTTCTGTCATGCATTGCTCTAGGCTCTAGAGCTAGAACAGTGAGTGAGACAGATGCAATCCTGAGCCCAAGGAGTATGTATTCTAGTAAGAGAGATAGATAAAAAGCCATCAAGGAGGCAGAAATATATTCTAGGTATTAGATAGTGATAAGTACTATAAAGAAAAATAAAGTAGGATAGGGAGATAGAGGGTGATAGGGCTGCAATTTTAGGCAGGGTTGTCAGAAAAGGTTTTCTCTGAGGTGGTTACATTTGGGAAGAAACTTCAAATGAAGAAGTAGGCCGGGCACAGTGGCTCACGCCTGTAATCTCAGCACTTTGGGAGGCCGAAGCTGGTGGATCACGAAGTGAAGAGATCAAGACCATCCTGGTTAACACGGTGAAACCCTGTCTCTACTAAAAATACAAAAAATTCGCTGGGCATGGTGGCGGGCGCCTGTAGTCTCAGCTACTCGGGAGGCTGAGGCAGGAGAATGGTGTGAACCCGGGAGGCAGAGCTTGCAGTGAGCCAAGACGGCACCACTGCACTCCAGCCTGGGTGACAGAGTGAGACTCCGTCTCAAAAAA
>NW_012102132.1:4555517-4617930 GCF_000951045.1 Mandrillus leucophaeus
AAAAAAAAAAAGAGAAGTAATCCAAGAAAACATCTAGGAAGAGGAAAAAACAAGAGAAAAGTCCCTGAGGCATGGTTGTACTTGACTTGCTTGAAGAAAAGCAAGGAGGCTAGTTTACCTGGCACTGACTAAACCAGTGGAAGAATCATAGGAGATGAGGTAGGAGAGTGTACTGAAAACTGTGATGAACTGACCAGATTCCCCTTCAATGAATAAATTGTTGCTCCAGCTGTTAAGAGTGCTGTGGGCAGACAGACATCAGCTGTCAGGTCTTCCAGGGATTGCTCCAGCTGCTAAGAGCCACCTCAACCAAGGTCTTGCCCCTTCTGGGGGCATCCTACACCCAATCACTGATCAATGAAGGAGTATAAAAGGCCAACATCTTGACCTAACTCAGGACAACTCCAAAGAGCCATTCCATCTTCAGAGCTTGCCATGAAGTTGGCGAAAACTATTGTTGTGCCTAAATCGCAGTTTGCCCTCTCCCTCTGCCCACTCTTCCTTTGTTGTCCTCCCTTCCATAGATGTCGATTCCAAGGGCATTCCCTAATAAAAAATGTGCCCTCTAAACTCCAGAGGGATAATTCAACCTGCTTCAACAGTGAGATAGGTGACTGGATTCCATTGAAAGTGTTATGGAAAGACTGTGGGGTTCTGAGCAGAGAAGTAATGTAATCTAATTTATATTTTACAGAGATTACTTGGTTGTTGTAAACTACAGAAGGAAAAGAGAGAAAGTTAGGAAAGTATTGAAGTAATCCAGGCAAAAGGTGATGATGACTTAGACTAGAGAAGCATTGATGGAAGTGATGAGAAATGAATAGGTTCAACATGTTTTCTGAAAGGAGAGCTGAAAGGATCAAGAATCTTTAATTCATCAAAGACGCTATAAAACTCAACCGTTAGCATCAGAAACAAAAGAGTCAATTAAAAACATGGCCATTTTACAAGGATTACTTTGTTTAAAATGGATAAAAACACTGGCTGGGCACGGTGGCTCATGCCTGTAATCCCAGCACTTTGGGAGGCCGAGGCGGGTGGATCACGAGGTCAGGAGATCGAGACCATCCTGGCTAACACGGTGAAACCCTGTTTCTACTAAGAAAATACAAAAAAAATTAGCCAGGCGTGGTGGCGGGCGCCTGTAGTCCCAGCTGCTCGGGAGGCTGAGGCAGGAGAACGGCATGAACCAGGGAGGCGGAGCTTGCAGTGAGCCGAGATCGTGCCACTGCACTTGAGCCTGGGTGACGAAGCCAGACTCCTTCTCAAAAATAAAAAAAAAAAAAAGGGATAAAAACGCTAATATAAGTCAAGTCATCTCTTATATTCATAATCTAAATGGTTTGTTTATTTCACAGAAACAAATATCTCTGGATTACTTGTCTGGATTACTTGGTAGAATGCCCAGTTAGTGCTGGTAGGCTAAGCACTCTTCATACCAGGAGTTAGCAAATTACAGCCCACGAGACCAATCCAGCCTGTTGCATGTTTTCATGTGGCCCATATCGTAAGAATGATTTTTATATTCTTAAATGGTTAAAAAATCAAAACAAGAACAGTATTTTATAACACATAGAAATTATATGAAATTCAAATTTTGCATCCATATAAAAGTTTTATTGGCACATAACCAAACTGATTTGTTTATGTATAGTCAATGACTACTTTCATGTTATAAGAGCAGAGTTGAGTAACTGTGACAGAGACCATATGGCCCACAAAGCATAAAATATTTACTAACAGACCTTTAGAAAAAGTTTGCTGACCTCTAATTTATCTCACAGAAGTACAGCCTGGTGGAATGCCCAGTTAATGCTGGTGGGACTGGTGGCCTGTTCACTTACTCTAACTTTGTTCCTGCTAGATAACAGTGTGATGAGCAGTTATTCAGGGTCAGTTTGTTTAAGAAGGGCCTATGGAATTCTGGCTTTTTCCATGGTTCCTTTTGCTCATTTCAAGGTCTGTTGTGATACCATGGCTGTTAGCAGTTTCTTATGATAAAACATGGGCTTGAGACCTCTTCAACTGTCCTTGTAACTTTCAACTAATCATATCCACGGTACAGCATACAGTGACAAATAAAAGCAAATGACAAATATTTCAGTACCATTTTCCACAATTGTCTATGTGCTCCAATTTCTCCTTGTTCTCCTTGTTTTCCCCCTGCCCCAGCAATTTGGACTTGACATTTAAACTTGATCTTCCAAGTATTGATCCTTAATATTCTCTAGGGATTTTGCCTCATACTTGCCTTTATATTCTTCAACTCATAGCTCTCCTAGAGGAAGCTCTAGACTGGCTTTGGCCCCAGGACTCAATCCTAGTACTGTTCTTCCTAAAGGACTCTCCTTTCCACCAGAGTCTGCCTTACCAGTTGGTTGTTTTTCCACTGTGCTCCTACTGTTGCTCCATGGTCATCTTCTCTCTCTTTACGTGAACACACTCTGCACCCAGCTTCACTTTACCCCATCTCCCTCCTTTGAGCTCTTCTTTGCATCCACTCTTAATTAATGCTTTTCTCTCTTGACCAGAGCACTATATCAACCAAGAGAGGCCTCTTGGGCTTCTAAGGGTGCAGGAACCACATCTTTTTCCAGGAGACCTATCAATCTACTTACTTAAATTATAACAGGAAACCTAGTTGTTACAACTTATATTTATTGAACGTATATCTCTGTCTCTGGTGGTGGCTTGTATTAGGCTGGTAGAGCTGCCACAATAAAATACCACAGACTGGATGGCTTAAACAATAGAAATTTATTTCTCACAGTTTGGGAAGCTGGAGTTCCAAGATCAAGGTGCTGGTAGGGTTGGTTTCTGGTAAGGTGTCTCTTCCTGGCTTGCAAATGACTGCCTTCTTGCTGTGGACTCACATGGCCTTTTCTCTGTGCATGTACAATACTGGTGTCTCTTTGTTCACTTATGAGGACTAGTCTGATTGGATTACGGCTCCATCTTTATGACCTCATTTGACCTTAATTACCTCCCTAAAGGCCTTACATACAAATACAGTCATATTGGGTGTTAGGGCTTCAACATATGAATTTTAGGGTACACAATTCAGGCCATAACAGTGCATTACAAACTTTACTTACAGTATCTCACTTATTTCTCTCAACAGTTCCATGAGGTAGGTGGGTGCTCTTATCATTCCCATTTTACATATGCAGAAACTGAGATTCATTTTGGACAAGGTTACATTTGTGGTACCTTTGGTAGATTTCATACTGAGTCCCAGGTCTGATGAAACCCACAGCTCACTCCTTTAATCTTTCCTGTATGTGGCTTCTCAACGATTATCTAGCTATTTTAAAGGATTTACATAAGTTAACTCTAATTCATGGGATAACTCTTTTTCTGTCACTGGTTATGAGTAACTTAGCAACCTCTAGAATTATTTAGTCAAAAACCCTTGCTGCCCATATGATCTGCAAGACCTGTACTGCCTTAGGCTGATTGTGGAGGAGTCTTGGAAGACAGTGGAAGTCAATTCAATGTAAGGGTGTTAACACTGGGGCTGTAGCTGTGTGCAGGATTCTGTGATTCAATTTTATAGCATTCTGGTAAAAGGACTATTTGACAAGCTTCCATGATTTTAAGTAAGAAGAAAAATATGTGTGTGTGTTGGAAGGCAGTGAGGGTGGGTGGGTGAGTGTGTGTAAATGTGGCAACAGGAAGGGTGGAAGGGGAATGAAAATGAAAAATAATATTTATCGAGCATCAATTATATACTAGAAAATTTGCTTTGCTAAACTGTAACATTTTGTTTAATCCTTGCTAGGCCTGCTTTTTTAATTAAAAGTTTTATTGAGATAATTATAGTAACATGCAGTTGTAAGAAATAATAGAGAGAACCTGTATACTTATTTGTGTGTGTGTGTGTATATATATACGCATGTGCTTGTGTTTAGTTCTATACAATTTTATTATACATGTGGGTTTATATCCACAACCACTGTTAAGACCGAGAAGAAATAGTTTCATCAAGGCAAGGACACCTTATATTCTCCTTTTATAACATGTTTACCTCCTTTCCTGTCCCAAACCCCAGCAACAATTAATCTGCCCTCCATTTCTAAACTTTTATCATTTCAAAAATGTTTTATAACTGGAATCATACAGCATATAATGTTTTGGAATTGACTTTTCTCACTCAGAATAGGTCCCTGAAGATTCATCCAAATTGCTGCATGTATCAATAGTTCGCTCTTTTTGTCAATAAGCAGTATTCCATGTATATACGTATCCCAGTTTGTTTAACCATTCTCTTTTTGATAGATATCTAGGCTGATTCCGGTCTGTGTCTATTACTATTAAAGCTGCTATTGACATTCATGCACAGGTTTTTGTGTGGATATAAGTTTTCATTTCCCTGGAACAAGTGCCTGAGAGTGTAATTTCAGGATCCCTCTAGGTGAGGGAAGAGAGTTTGGGGCCCAGAGTGACAAAGAGACTTCTTGTATGGGCCAATTGCTGGAGTACCCTCTTGCTGGTTCTTTTCACCCACTTCAGCATGTCTTGGTGGGGTGAGGGAGTCTAAGACATGACTGAACTGGAGAGCACTTCTCTTGGCTGCTTATTATTGGTAGGGCTCCCTGTTGGTCTCCCTTGTGGGAGTTGCTAGGTCAGGGATAGGGAAACGCCAAATCCGAGTTGCCTTCTCTTCCTTTGAGTGGGAGCACATGAGACACTGTGCTGCTGGGTAGTCCCTCCAGTGTTGTAGTCTCAAAGGGCTTCATCTTCTCATCACCTTTCAGATCTCTCCTTTAGTTGTCTCTTTCATAATTTCAGGGACTTAATGAGGAGAAGCAAGGCAAAAGGGGACTATAGAGTCTTGGCTAGACAGGAAATCTAAGTCTAAGCAAAGAGATAGGAAATTCGGGACAGAAAAAGTCTGAGCAATTGGCAATGAGTGTGTTCACTGTCCTTTATTGTCTAGTCAGAGCAATGTTACAGAGCAGTGACCCTTACTGGTTTTAGCTTTTTGCATGTGACAGTTTTCCTAGTTTTCATATGTCTAGATCGCCATTCTCACACCCTTGATTATGGGGTGGACGTGGAGTGGGTAGGCAGACAACAGAAGGTTCATTTTCACACTGGGCATCTGTTTCAAAGCCAAGATTCATGCCCCTTTTATAATTTCTTCTAGAACAGAAATGGTTGGGTATGATAAGACCCAACCATAACTCCATGGCCTTATTGAGGTGGATCAGCGGGCAGGTCATCCTTCCCTGTTCTTTAGAACCAACACTGAACATCAAGCTGGCACAAGCTTTGGACAAAGAAACCTGTCAGAGGCTTTGCAAGCATTACATGTTCCATTTGTTGTGAGAGCATGAAATTTACCTTTCTGAGAAAGGAGCACTCAGAATTTTGTTTGACTAATTTAATAAGTTACAAGATTTTGTATGTCGGTGTTTTTCTTGAGAGACAGAAGACTAATGAATCTATGATAGAGGTCAGGGCACTTTCAGCTTCTATAGTAGAATTTGTGTAAGAATCTCGTGAACAATGCACATAAGAATCTTATAGGTTAAGTATTATTTTCTCTATTTTACAGATTGATGGTGCTCTATCTCAGCAAACATAAATGACTTAACCTCTGGTTAATAAGGGACAAGAGAATCCACCTAGCTTTGAGTCCTAGTGATGATTCAAAAGCCCACACTGTTCCTTCAATTTAGTTAAACTTTTATTCAGTGTCATGTTTTGTGTTAAGATCCAAGGAACAAATAAGGAGTCAGACATGGTCACTAGTTTCCAGGGATTCACACTCTTATGGGTACACTGGACTCTTCGTGTTAACTTTATTTGCACCCCATCCCCAGTCTTTCTTGTTTTGTCCATCCAATAGTAATTAAAACTAACCCCCATACCTATCATTTGCTGGCCTTAGCCAAGAAATGTCCCATTGTACATTTTAAAATTCTGTGATTTTTTTTTCTGTTTCTCTCTTCAATTTTCCTTTAGGTGAAAGTTACATGGATGCAGACACAAGCTAAAAATTTGATGGACAATAAGGGACATGTTCCATTTCCCAGTGTAAGGAATCTATTATTCTCTTTTATATCTGATGTCTTAAAAACGATGGCAATGATTGTGTTTCCATTAAAAAAATCATTCTTACATGATTTCCTGAATAAATGACATAAATAGTGCTTATTTAAATGGGAGCTTAATGGGAAGCTTTCATAACAGATTAAATATTTCAATGTTCAAAAATGTAAATTTTATCCATAATAAGAACAAAGTATTTCTTACTTTTTGTATCGTCACTCTCTTACCCTGCTATGGTAAATGTTTTGTCTCTTTTAACTTCATTTAGATGTGGCAGCAGGTAGAGAAGGAAGACTCCAACTATAAAGCTTTTATAGTCAAGGACATCTAGTTAGAATCTTAGCTCTGCCATTCACTTGCTATATGACCTTAGGCAAGTGACATAGCCTTGCCGAACATTAGTGTCTTTATTAAGAAAAGGCATGGGAGAATATACCAACCAACAGTAATGTATTCTCTCACAGTTTTGGAGGCCAGATGTCCAAAATCAAAGTGTCAGCAGGACTCCCACTGGAGGCTCTAGGGGAGAATTCATTCCTTGCCTCTTCTAGATTCTGGTGGCTGCCAACATTCCTTGGTATTCTTTGGCTGGTGGCCACATCATTCTAATCTCTGCCTCTGTCATCACATTGCCTTCTTCTGTAATCTCCTTCTGCCTGTCTCTTACAAAGACACTAACATGGGCCAGGCGCAGTGGCTCACGCCTGTAATCCCAGCACTTTGGGAGGCTGAGGCGGGCAAATCACCTGAAGTCGGGAGTTCAAGACCAGCCTGACCAACATGGAGAAACCCCATCTCTACTAAAAATACAAAATTATCTGGGCGTGGTGGCGCATGCCTGTAATCCCAGATACTTAGAAGGCTGAGGCAGGAGAATTGCTCGAACCTGGGAGGTGGAAGTTTTGGCGAGCCAAGATCACGCCATTGCACTCCCACCTGGGCAACAAAAGCGAAACTCCATCTCAAAAAAAAAAAAAAAAAAAAAAAAAGACACTAAAATGTTATTTACAGTTCACCTGGATAATCAAAGATAATCTCATCTCAAAAGCTTAACTACATCTTCAAGACCTTTTTGCTTATAAGGTAACATTTACCTGTTCCAGGGATTAAGACTTGATATCTTCAAGTGGCCATTATTCAGCCTACTACAGGATCCATTTAGGTAAAGCTTAGTGGGTATATCTATGTATTTTCACAGTCATTTTCTTGTGCAGTTGTTACTAGCCATCCTGATAGAATAATATAATTCTACTTCCCATGATGCTAATTTATCTCTCACTGTAACATGAAGGTTCAGGATCATATTGTGATATGAACCTGTCCTTTGGAACTTGGAACCAGGAGTATAAAGGTAGGTAGTGGAGGAGAAGCAAATACAGGGAGCCAGAAACTGATCTGTGAAAAATAATTGTAAATATCACAGTGTATCTATGAAAGAAATTTGATAGAGATTTTTGTACATTTGGAAATCCTAATAATGCACCTGTCGTTGTCAATAACAGGTTGTAAAGTGGAAAGAAACTTCTTAAACTATGGATTTTTAACAAATTTCCACCATTTGTGCTAGAAAAAAGACTGAATTATCTTTCTGTTTTCCATATAGAAAATATTATAAAAGACTAAGGAATATGCAGTCAAAATGTAGAAAATAATGTACAGTAGAGGTGTATCAGGCAGTTAATTTGTCAAAAATATTAATTTTTGGAAATTTTCATGGTATCTGCCAGGTTTTAAAGATTTTGTAAGTTGTTGTGTTTTCTCATTCTAAATAAAAATTAACTTTTGCAGTTGATTTTGTATGTATCTTCTAAAATGGCTCCCCAGAATTGTTCAAATTTTAGGTACAATAAAACCTAGAAGAGCTCAGGCCCTTTCCAGAATGTTCTGTGGTTCAGGCATGCTCTCTTGAGAGTGAGTGAAAGGACAGTTTATCATATGCATAAAGGGGAGCTGCCTCAGGAGACAGAGCTCTTCAACAATGACAAGAAGTCAGTCTTCTTTACAGCTTGGCAAAGCTGGCAACACAGAGCAGTTGCTCTCCAGTTACTTGTCTGGGGTATCTTCCTCAACTTGGTGCTTCTCCCAAGTGTGGCCACAAAACCAAATACTTACGGTGATTCGTTGAATGAGGGATGTGCAGTGCATTCATCCATTCTTTGCACACGCTCATCTCTTTCCCTGGACCAAGGTAGACCATCAGAGATGTGTGTGGATGTCCCTGGCGAATTGCTCTTCTTGGGTTATATTTATATGGTGGCACCAAGGGGAGTGTGAGAAACTTCCCTTTGAACCTGTTTCTGTATTTACTGTAGGGATGCTGTTGAGGAAGTTGTCCATTATATTCCTGTTTATGAGAACCCAGGAGAGACATTTCTCTCTGGCTCTTTTGAGTATCAGATCTGATTTTTTATCGTATGGATGTTGTAAGACATGTGCCTGGTTTTGTCTCTCACATCTCACATCTCTTGTGAAACAATGGGGACTTAGAACATGCATTCGGGGCATCAATATTACCCCTGGCTCCATCTCAACTACTTTTATTTTCTCCTCTACCCTACTTTTCTTATTTGCTTCTTATTGGTTTTTATCTTATATAATTAAATGTATTTATGTAAGCCACCCTAAAATTAGTATGCAACAATGTGGGCAGAAATAATCATTTAAAAACCATGTTAAGTGATTAAAACAACAATAAAACATCTAAAGCACATTTCCCCTCAAGGCATTATTAATTACCTGATATTTCTGCACAGGCCTTTTGCCAACAGGTCAGAACCATATTAGTGAGAAAGGATCCAGGTTTTATTAATGAAACTTTAGACATTTTCAGTGAAAAGAAAAAAAAATCTTATTGTTTCCCCATTTACGTTTTTCTTTTCCCTTTTGCATTACATTGTTCATTTAAGAGTACAAAGGTTCTCTGAAGTCCCCAGTTCTTTTTTATTTAAGTAGTTTTAGTCAAATTACACATAACAAAGATGACAAAGGCCTTTCTAATCTTCAGTGCTTTCTGCTCCTGGGAAAACTCAGGCCTCCTGTTCTTGTTTCCCTTTCCTGAGTCAGCGCTTGGCTAGTCCAAGGCTATGGGGCTCCAGGTCAGGCAATTAGAAATAGTAAGCATAGAGAGGTAGAAGAAACAACAGCCTACAGTTTAAATTTGAAAAGGAGACTTGCTCTTTAGGTGGCAGAATAACTTTGTTGTTAACACAGTTCTGAAAAGAAGGACTAGGGCTATGGGGTGTCAAGAACATGAAAAACATGGTGTTTCTTTAACCTCACTTAAATTAATTGTGATGCTAAACTACGGAGTGGGATAATACCCCTGTTTGGCTTCTCCTTGACCTCTGTGTAGCATTCCTTTCTCCCAGGACCCCTCTGGAATGAGGATCTTATGACTTACTGTCAGACAAGGTAGGTCAGAGAATTTCTTTATGGCCATCTCCTACTGTTGTGCCAGACCCCTACTGACTCCAACAGGGATAGCATCATGTCCTAGAGGCAGAAGAATAGAGGAGATCTGGAACCAGCAAAACACACATAGGGTTTATTGAGGACTTACATATGGGGCAGTCCAGTGGTGGTGGGCCGGACCGAAAAACCGCTACCACCTTCCACCTGGCAACCTCCATATAACCCAAAACAAAGGACTTTAATGCCCTGTATGGCCTGCATTCCAAGGCATGGGCCAGGGGTTCGTATGTCCTTCACAGACAAGGAGAGAATCTCTAGGTTTGCCACTCCTGGATTTCTTAGCTCAGAGCTCCAAACACACATTCTTCTTAGACTTGAGGGTCTTTCTCAGGGTATGCTTAAATTGTTGCTGTCAGATGCATCTACTATACACCTACACAGAAAGGTGGGAGATAGAGCGGCTTTGCTTCTGAGGCTTTCCAATCTCCTTTAGTTCAGAGTACTCAGCACACTAAAGTGCCATAATTTGGCATGTCGTTTTCTGAGCCCTGACACCTTCATTTCTGTTATTGCTAAAATTTCTTGCCTCATCGACATGGCCAATTTTTAATTATATATCTACATTAGATTCACCTTGTAATTTATTTTTGACCTGGTGGCCATCTGATTTAGAGTTTAGGTAGTAATATTTTATTTCAGGATTTATGAATCAGTTTTCTATTTGACATCTCCCTGACTGTCAAAGTTCTTATGACCTTGACATGGCATTATTTTATGTACTTCCCCAGGCTCATACTCCATCTTAGACACCATTCTTCACTTTATGATTTACTGTCTGTTTCTATGTCCTGTCTATTGGCCATTAACAGGAACACTTCAAATCAATGTTCGCCTTGTGGACCTATGCAAATTACCATCCCGTTTTCTTGACAATCTCTGCTCATGCAGTATCCATTCATGATGGTTTCTTGTCTGCCTTTTCCTGGGCTGCCTTAGAGCTTTTCCATGTTCACATCCTATATTAAATAAAAGGAACATAAAATTAAAGTCCCAATACGAATCATCAAAACTAAACAAGAAACTCTAGACAAAAACATCTACCAGAGAGGAATGACATTGGACAGAATAAAAATGATTAATATTGATTTTGAATGTCTCTCTATACCTAATGGAGTGTGTGTGTAAGTGTACAGGTAAGTAGGAGAATATTTGCTGCTTGGAAAGGATCTCACAATGTAGATGCTGAACTAAACCTCGGTGAAAAGAGATGGAGCTATGCTATCAGGGGCTTATTTACTCTAGCTGCCTTGAGTGGAGGGGCATGATTCCTGTGCCATTGTATATATGCACTTGGCACCCTAGATGTTGGCTTTCTCTGATATGGGAGGGAATGCTGGAAACTCTTCTTACTTGTTAGTAGGTAGCAGGAAAGCCTGTACATCTTGCCACCATGCCATTTCCCAAAGGGCGCTTACCTGCCACCTTCTGTCTCTGTTGTCTTATATCAACCTTTCTGAGTGCAAGCAAGTCAAGTGCTCCATGAATATTTAATTTCATGAACTTGCAGGACTGTTTACTTAGAGTGTCATTTCTGCTTCAGGATAGGTCCATCTTTGATTCATTAAATGTTTTTATGCAATAATTGCTATATTAGAATATTTTCCTTTTGGTTGCTCTGTTGTAAGGCTCTAGAAGTTATGTACACTACGTGTAAATCACGTTGCACATTCATTCTCTTTCTTTACCCCAATCCCCATAATCTCAGTGTACCACATTAACAAAAGCATCCTAAAAAGGAATCCAAGAAAAATGTTACACACCATTTGATCAGTAAAGACCATATTATACAGTCAAAGGGACATTAAAACAAACAACAGCAATGCTTAACATGCTGAGCACTTACAAGGTGCTAGGCACATAGAAAGCAATTTGCATATAGTTTAACTAATCTAATAACAAGCTTAAAAGTGTGTAATTATAGAAATACAGAAGCATATGGTTCTTGTTCTCCACTCTAGAGAAGAAAAGGCCAGCTGGCTGGCTCCTAGAGGAATTCACTACCTTTGTGAATTTCTTGAGAACCAGGACCTGGCTCTCAGTCTCATGGGCCTAAACACCTGATCAGCTTAGTGAATGTGGATTCATCTCTCGGGGTGAATCATAAGCCAAGAAGAAATCACCATCAGACAAACCCAATACTCAAACCCACATGCTCAGCGTATGCATCAGTCAGGGGCTCAACAGGAGACAGATGGCATGCTGAAATTAGGATATTTGAGGGAGGGCCTAATAAAAGGAGTTATTTATTAATCATACAAAAGTGTGGACAGGAGTAGAAAAACCATACAGGATAGTATGGAACTGAAAGCTAGTAAAAATTTCTCTGTTTCCACCTAAGCTTAAGAATGGTAGCCCATTCTCTAGGCCTAAAGGAAAGAGGAGAGGAAGTGGTTTCAATGAGAGAGTCTTGGGGTGAGAGGGCCACCTTGACGAGAGCTGCAATCTTTAGTCAAAGAACTCAGCCAGCCCAAAGCAACCTTACAGGGAGGGAATTGTGAGAATTAATGCCCTGAAATCACTTTTCCTCTCCAGGCTCGAGGCAGGGCTTTCTATTGATGAAGTCCAACAAGAAGCCACAAGGCAAGACTTTTTTAAGGCAGTCTATACAGGTCAGCTTCCTAAAGGGCAGGGTAGAAAGGGTAGAGAGTAAATACGGACAGGCAAAGGAAAATATTTCAGCACTAAATATCTTCTCCTTAAGCCAAACCTGGGTCAGAACCCACTTCACAAATTCATCATGAATAATTACCACACTAGGAGCTAGGAATCCTTAAAGTTAATGTAGTCGGCCCATTGCCCACTGTAGGCAGACTATGTGAGAGGCCAGATCGTGATTAGAAATTTATTGGCAAACATGGACTCAAGGGAAACTAGGAGAATGGAGTGATTTATGATATCAACCCCTGGGGACTGGACTGCTAAAAGCTATAAAGCCCTGTGGCTTCTATCGCTACAAAACAAACTACTATAAAACTTAGTGACTTAAAACAATAAACAAGTATTTTTAATGATTCCATGGGTTATCTGGGTGGTTTTTTGGGGGCTGGCAACTTCTTTGAGGCTAGATGGTCTAAGATGGCCTCACTTACAGGTATGGGGCCTCAGGTAGGATGGTTGGACAGCTGAGGCCTCTCTACATGCAGGTTCTCATTCTCCAGGAGATTGGCCCAGGCCTGTTCATGTGATGAGGGAATAATTCGCAGAAGCAGAGAAGGCAACCCCACTATGTGAGCACTGTTCAAACCTCTGCTTATTTATATTTGCTAATACTCCATTGGCCAAAGCAAATCACATGACCAAACCCAGATACATGGGTGGAGGAATAGACTCCACCTCTTGATGAGAGGAGCTTCAAAATATTGTGGACTTTTTTTTTTTCAATCTACTACACCTTAATTCCACGTTAGGAATGGTCTAACCTGTTGAACAGGAAATACTCAAAATTTCTTCGTTGATACTCTTTCTCCCTAACCCAGTGCTTGGAAAATTGTATTTGTGATGTTCTGCTATGTTTTTATGGTTGATTACAACCCTTACTGTGATTGCAGTTGCTACCAGTTCTTACAGCCATTCTGTATTTTGAGATCTATTGGGCCATGAGTCATTGTGTTGATGCTTAAGCTTAATTCTCAAATATAATTTTATTTTCCTTGTTTCCGATTTTTAGGGGATGCTTACATTTAGTTCCCAAGTATTAATAATATGTATTATTATTCTCATTTTACATATTATGGAATTAGGAACACAGACAGTAGAGGTTGGATCAGAATCCAAGTCTAACAGAATCCACAGCCTGCTCTCTTATATATATATATATATATATGTATATTCAGTTGCTTCTTAAAATTTACGTGAAAACACTTTCTAAATATAAAGGAGCATTGTCATCATCATCACTCTTATTAGGATTGTCAGTATTATTGAAAGTAGAGCCCCTCAGTCCACAGTGAGGTAACAGCACTACAGCAGACAATTTCATCCTTCCTTTTTTGTTCTCCTGAGCCAGCAACAAGCACTTCATAAGACTTACATAAAAATCAGTCTTGATTAGAAGGTTCTGAGTTAATGGTTTTCCATTCTATTAAATTGCCACTTATTCTTTTAAATTAGCTGTCATTTCAATAGGGAAGCCAATTGATTGAGCAACCAGGCTATAGGGTGTACAGATTAAGCCATCTGTGGAGCAAGCATGTTTCATGCTCCCATTGTAGTCCATATAAAGGACAAGGACAGGCCCACAGGTTGCTGAACACTTAATCCCTGCCTTCCAGAAAATCACTGTCCAGTTTAGGGCCATCAAATTAAATTTAATTACGAGTTACCTGAGTCAATATTCCTCTATATTCAAATAAATTGTAGGTCTCTTAGTGGCAGGAATTGGGATGTATACTTCTTTTGTGTAGCACCTAACACATAAGGCACATATTAAGTGTCTGAGAATATTGTTGATTGATATATTGATTGAAGGCTGAAAGAAGTTATGAGTAGGGGTTGATGGGGAATAGTGGCTCCTTCTATAAAATACTATTGGTAAACATTAATCTTTTGGATCAGTAAAGAATTAGGTTTGCCTGCACTAATGGATGCCCAAATCAGAGTGGCTTACAAAACATAGGGAGTTTACTTTTATTTCACATACCATTAAATTTAGCAGTAGACAGTAAAGAGCTATGGAGGCTTTGTGGATGACATCAGTGACACCATCTCCTTGGGTTTTTCTGCTGCATCATCTCAAACACAAGTATTTATAACCATGCATTATCAATTTATCAGCATCTCACAACACATATTTTGGGAAATGTTAATCTAAATTAAATCTTTCATTTTGCAAAATCAATAGAATTTAATTCAGCAAATATTTATTGAACAAACACTGTATGTCAAAAAACTGTTTTTGAAGCCCTGGAAAAGGATAGAGAAGGAAATCAAGATCCTAAGAGGTGAAGCAACTTGAAAGTTGACATATCAAATGAATGGACTGAGCCAAGGCTAGAGTGTGAACCATGTTCCCTTCTTTTAACAAACATGACTAAACCTCAAATAATTACATAGAGCAGACTTTCAGGCTTTATTATAATAATTCTCCCATTTCAGGTTAGTAAATGTGCCTCAGAGACAGTGAGTAACTTGCCCTAGGTCACCCAACTATCCAGATATTGAGCAACAACTCTTTCCTGATCCATGTGACTCCAGATTTTTTAATTTTTACTTTAGTATGTTTATTGTTTTCCTATTTTATCTTTGACATGACAAAATATAGAACCTGCTTCAGGTATGGGAGGTGGCAGGCTCAAAGGAATTCAGTGCTTAAGTTTCAGGTTAGTTCCTTGTCCTAGCAGGGAGCTCATGCAGGAACATGGAAACAGAGGCTTAGACATTCATGAGGTCAGTGAGCTGGCCATCTTTGATGGCAGTTGGCCCACACATTAGGCTGTACCCTGACCATTTGAGGTCACTGTAGAAGCCAGATGTGTTAGTGCCAGACTATTTCAACATTCCTATTGTTGAGACAGAGAGAGAGAGAGAGAGAGAGAGACTTCAATGCAAGACCCAAACATAATTTCCTTAAGCCCTGAACTTGCCAGATGTATACAGCAGTGGCTTCCATGAGTTTTCCAACACTTCTTTCATTATCCTTTCATTCCTTACTATATACTCTCTTTGTTGTACATGCCTTTTACATCCCTTCCACCACCAAATGCTTTCTAAGGTTTCTCCTTTAGATACGTATTTTGAAGTGTTTCCTTTTTCTTTTCCATTACCAGTCTTCAGTGATGCATTCCAAGATCACTATCATGGAGAGATCAAACAGGAGACTGTCACCAGACTTTCACATTCCAGTCTCTTTCTCTGTCCTTCTGGAAAAATCTTTAAACCTTATGCTTTTTCTATGTTCAAAATGTCATATATAATACGTAACCTATATTAACATCCTTTACCAAATGTGACAAAGACTACTAGTGTCTTACCCATAATTCTTCTCCTCTTATTTTTTGATTTAAAAAGCCCTAGTTTTGTTTAGGTTAGCAAGGTACCTAGTTAAAACAATAACAACAACAAAAACATCACATTTGTAATACTTCCTTGAAAATATGGATTGCCTACCCATTACAGTAAGAAGAAAACACTGGATGAGCTCCTAAAAAAATCTATTTAAATAGGGATAACTTAGCTAGGAAAACCAGACTGTGGGCTTGACTGATATTCCAGCAGCCATCTTGTAATCATGAGAAGAATGGAATCCATTCACTAAGGAGCAGACAGATAGAAGGCACTTTGTCTCTGAGGACTTCATGGAGCTGCCGTGACATCTCTGGACAGGTACTTCTAGAATTATTTTTGCTAGAGAGATAAGTCTAAGCCAAATATAGGCATTTTCTGATTAACCTCAATAATCCATCATCGAAAATAAGACATGATACATGAAAATGCTAATGATGTCTAGTTCCCATTATTTTAAATGAGAAAAATCATGGGTTAAAAGTCAACCAAAACCATCTGACCAATTTCTTAAAACAAAACGAAAACACAGTAAAATGCCAATATGCAAATAACAATTGTGTTGATTTGTAAAATACTCAAAATATCACTTTCTAATATACGAACAATCAATACGGTTGTTAACAAACAATTGGATCTTCCACTTTCAGCCAAAATTGAGTTTGAAGAGGCTTCAGAATAAGCCCAATACATCAGCTATGTTTCTTAACATGGAAGCCACAGAAACTGTCCTGCCTGATTTCAGCAGAAGATAATTCATTGAATGTATCTCAGGGCTAGATAATTACCTACAAAATCATAAAATAAGGCTTGGAAAACAATGAGAACTATGAATAATTTGGAAAAAAACACACACACAAAAATACATGAAACAACAGTTTTTAAGACACTAGACATCATGCAAAAAAGGACAGTGATTCCTGAGATCTGAGAAACAAATGAGGTGAACCCTACCATTGGCCCAGCTTACTAACTTCAAATAAATTCCAGGCTGAAGTACAGCGAAGAGGAACTGAGGCAGAGCCAGAAAAATTCCCTGAGTTGAGGAGATGTGGCTGAAGATCTGGCAAGAATCAATGACCTCAACTTCAACCTTAAGAAACTGGAAAAATATGAGCATTATCAAAAGTAAATATAAGAAAGGAAATAATAAAGTTCAGATAAAAAAAGGACTAGAAAAGAGAAAAACAATAGAAAAAAATCATAAAACTATTAGTTGGCTTTTGGAGAAAATCAATAAAATTGATAAAACTCTTGCCAGGTTGATCAGGAAAAAGAGCTAGAGCTAGAGGTGGAGGTAGAGAGAGACAGAAAGAAAGAGAAGACAAATTATCAACATCAGGAACGAGAGAAATGATAGCACTATAGATTCTATAGATAAAGAACGTTATGAACTACTTTATGCAAATAAATTTGATAAATTAGAATAAATAGACACACTTTTTGAAAGGAACAAACTACCAAAACTCGCAAAGAAATAGATAATTTAAATAGCCATATATCTAGTTTAAATATGTAGTTAAAACTCTTCTCACAAAAAATCCTCAGACGTAGATGCCTCTATTGGAGAGTTCTACCAAACATGTAAGTAAGAAATAACAATTCTTCACAAATTCTTTCATAAAATGGGTGACCATAAACAAGTATACAAAAAGATGCTCAGCCTGATTAGTCATTAGGGAAATAAAAATTAAAACTGCAATGAGAAGTATCTCATACTCCATAATATGCTCCATACATATTAGCATAGCCCAAATTAAAAGATAGACCAGGCCGGGTGTGATGACTCAAGCCTGTAATGCCAGCACTTTGAGAGTCTGAAGCAGGAGGATCACTTGAGCCCAGTAGTTTGAGACCAGCCTGGGCAACATAGTAAGAGACCCTGTCTCTACAAACAAAACAAAACAAAAAAATAACCATTAGCCAGGTGTGGTGGCATATGCCTGTATTCCCAGCTATTTGGGAGGCTGAGGTGGGAAGATCGCTTAAAACCAGGAGTCTGAGTCTGCAGTGAGCTATGATCACACTACTGCGCTCCAGCCCAGATGACAGAGTGAGCGAGAACCCCCGCCGGCCCCCTCCTCTCTCTCTCTCTCTCTCTCTCTCTCTATATATATATATATATATGTGTGTGTGTGTGTGTGTGTGTGTGTGTGTACATATATAATTGGAACACACTCATTTACTTCTGGTGGGAATGTAAAATGGTACAACCACATTGAATAACACTTTTGTTGTTGTTTAGCGTTAAAGGTACAAGTAGTTTTTGGTTATATGGATGAATTGTATAGCAGTGAAGTGTCACCTTTTAGTGTACCCATCACTCCATTGGTGTATGTTGGACTCAGCAGGTGATTTCTCATCCCTCAAACCTCCACCCTCCCCACTTCTGAGCCTCCAATGTCCATTATACAATTCTGTATGCCTTTGTATACCCATAGCTTACCTCCCACTTATAAGTGAGAATATGTGGTATTTTGTTCTCCATTCCTGAGTTACTTTAATTAGGATAATGGCCTCTAGCTTCACCCAAGTTGCTGCAAAATACATGATTTTATTCTTTTTTATAGCTGAGTAGTATTCCATGGTGTGCATGTGTGTGTGTGTGTGTGTGTGTGTGTGTGTGTATATATATATCGCATTTTCTTTAGTCACTCTTCAGTTGATGGGCACTTAGATTGATTTCATACCTCTGCAACTGTGAAATGTGCTATGATAAACATATGTGTGTAGGTGTCTTTTTGATATAATGACTTATTTTCCTTTGGGTAGATATCCAGTAGTGGGATTGATGAATTGAATGGTAGATCTACTTTAATTCTTTGAGAAACTTCTATTCTGTTTTCCACAGAGGTTATACTACTAATTTACATTCCTACAAGCAGTGTATAAGTACTGCCTTTTCACCACATCTGCACCAATATCTTTTGTTTTTTGACTTTTCAATAATGGCCATTCTGGCTGGGATAAGGTGTTATCTCACCGTGGTTTTAATTTGCAATGGAAAACATTTTTGATGGGTTTTTTAAAAAAGTTAAATATACACCCAGCCATATGACCCCACATTTTACCATAGGTATTTACCCAAGGGAAAAATAAGAGTATATGACTATACAAATACTTGTATAGGTAGATCATAGGAGCTTTTTTTTCTTTCATAATAGCCAGAAACCAGATATAACCCAGATGCCCATCAGCTGGTGAGTTAAATAATCAATTATGAAGTATTTATATAATGGGATACTACTCAGCAGTAAAATGGAATGAACTATTGATACACAGTGAATCTCAAAATGAATATGCTGAGTGACAGAAGCTGGACAAAAAAGTGTTTATTAATATATATCGTATGATTCTATTTATATAACATTCTACAAAACGCAATTTAATTTATAGTGACAGATAACAGATCAATGCTTTTCCAGTTAGGGAAGTTTGGAGCTGTGAGGGGAATGAGGAAGTTATTCTAAAGGAACACAAGGACACTTTGAAAGTGATGAACATTTTTATTATTTTGATTGTGATTTCGGTTTCATGTATGTCAAAATTACCAAATAGTATACTTTAAACAGTTGCAGGTTATCATATGCCAATTATATCTCAATAGAGTTGCTTTTTAGAAAGCAATTGTTTTATTTTCAGTTTCTCAACTTTTCCTAGCATCAGTAGCACGATAGCTTTACATCCCCTTTGTCATCTCTTTTCAAAATGTCTTCTTCGCATATTATGACATTTTACCAATTGTATTTGGAATGTTTCTTAAAACTTCTCTGACACAGTATTTTGTTTTAAAATGTTACAAATGTTTAGATGTTAAAAACTGTCTTAATATAATTTTAGCTATATAAATATAAGACAAAAAATGATCTACAAATGCAAGGTATAATACTTACATTTATAACTTGGGTTCAGCAGAAAGCAGAGCTGAGGCTTCTGGAGCTATTCGCTTGCACTTTATTAGGGATACAATTCCGGGGAGCAGCAGAGAAACAAAGAGAGTGCAGCAGCTAAAGGAGAACAAATACACAATTGTGCTGTTGAACTTACTGTTGCTAAGTGCAGCAGAATGCTAGGTTTGTGAAACTCGGCCTCCAAGTACATTCAAGGACTCTACTGGGAGCAATATGTGGATAAAAAGGAAGGATTTATCCACTGGTTCCTGTTTCCTACTGGGCAAAGGTTTACTCCACAGGATATTAATTTGCCTATACTTCTGGATTATGTAGGCCAGGGTGAGGGCACAGGGCAGTGAACCAAAAAGAGAGGCTTTAGGAGCAGGCAGGAGGCAACGACACTTCTGCTTGGGACTGTATAAAGAAAAGCCCTCATTGAACTGCCTGCCACCACAGCAGCTGAAAAAAAAAAAAAGGGAAAAAGAAACAGAAAAAAGGGAAAAAAGCGCGAAGCTAAGAGGATCTGAAATGATACAGCAGATATATCTGAAATATGTATGTTCTATAGCTATTAAGAACAACGGTAAGCCTAAAACAAATTATTTTTTCTATGTCCTAGGTAACATATGTAACCTATAGCTCATCCTATTTGACATATGTATCCTACTAATTTGTTTTACATGAATACACTCTTAATCATGCTTGTGGCATTCATCTCTGAGGTACACTAAATTTACTTGGATCACTTTTATAAACTATTGACTTCTGTGCTCCATCACACAGCAATCAAAACAGCATCTGAGACGGGCTGAGTATCACTATTTGTAAAGACTTCCAAGTGATTCTAATGTGTAGCCAAGGTAGAGAATCATTGAACCACTTCAGTCTTCCAGCTGTACATTGTATGTTCCATGTTTTTACCAATTCCAAATACTATTCACACCTTCACTACTTAATAGAATGCTATTTTCTTTCTCTAAGTACTACCCATTATTCAGAGTTCTTTTTAAATCTTATCTGACTACATATCTTTTCCTAACCATTTTGTCCTTCAGATTTTTCCCTTATTTGACTCCATCATCTGTATTAGCAAAGCATCTTCTATATCCACCTTAGCAGTCTGTAGTAAAACCCTTTTTTATTTCTTTCCGAACTTAATTGCTTTCCTCTCTTTCCTTCAACTTTTGGAATCCTCAATGTTAACATACACCTGTTCCAACACAAAGCTTTCAGGATAAGATTCCCCTGAAAATTGTGTTAGTTCTGTTTATTTTGAACAAGTTCAGTGGGGCAAACAGATTTTAAGATGGCCCAATAATCTCTACTTTTGTATGTTCAGGCCCTTGTATAATCCTTTCCCCTGGAATGTGGGTGAAATCTGTGACTTGCTTCTGACCAAAAAAATATGGCAAAGGTGATAAGATGTCATTCCCATGACTATGTTTCATTATATAAGGCTCCATCTTATTAACAGTCTCCTTAAATTACTGGTTTTGAAGAAGTTTCCAAGAATTCTACAGTTACAAAGAATACAACCTGGGAGAACTTGGAGGTAAATAATTCCTCACTTAAGCCTCTGATGAGAACCTGGTCTGGCTGATACTTTGATTCCAGCCTTGTGAAACCCTAAACAGAGGACCAAGTTAAGCAGTGATCTGACTTCTGACTTACTAAAATCAGGATATTACATGTGTGCTGTTTTAAGCCATTAAGTTTGTGGTAATTTAGTACATAGCAATAAAAAATTAATACATACTTTGGTACTAGAAATGGGATGCTTTTTATCTGAAGTGGAATTCTGTTGTAAAATACCTAAAAGTGTAAGAGTGGCTTTAGAATTGGGTGGGTGCACACTGGAAGAATTTGGAGAACAATAGAGAAAGTATAAATTGCCTTGAGTGGACTGTTAGTAGGAATCTAAAGTTGAAGCATGCTCCTGGTGAGGGTGAGAGCTCAGAAGAAGTGAGGAATAAGCCATTGAAAACTGGAGGAAAGAGAAACCCTTGTTAAGTAGGAGAAGAAAACTCAGAAGAATTGTCTCCTGCATTTATATGTAAAGCAGAACGTGTAAGTGATGAACTTGTTTATCTAGTTAAGGAAGTTTACAAGAGAAGTATTGAAGGTGCTGTCTCGTTTCTTCTTGTTGCTTACAATAAAATGTGAGAAGAGAGAAATAAATCAAAAGAAGAACAAAAATGAACAAGAACTTGATGATTTTGAAAATCCAGTCTCTTCAAATGGCAAAAAGTTAATGGCTGAAATTAAGATGGCTTGGTCTAGAGAAAAACTTGACCTTATGACTCTACAACTTTTTGCTAAAATTTCAGAAAAATCAAAATATCAGAATATTCAGCCACACAAAGGACCCTTTCAAGAGATTAAGGGTGTGGCTCACAAATCTTAATCTGTAGGGCTTTTGTGCTCTTGTGGAATCCCTTCCCCTTAAATGTTGGTGGAATCTGTGATTTGCTTTTAACCAGTAGAATATAGGAAAGGTGATAGATTACCACTTCTATGATTGTGTTATGTTATATAAGACTCCATTTTGCTAGCAGTCTCGTTTTCTTTATTGCTGGCTTTGAAGAAGAAAGCTTTCATGAATCCTACACATACAAGGAAATGAATTCTGCCAACCTGAGGGAGCTTGAAAGTAGATCCTTCTTCAGTCAAGCTTCTGTTGAGAACTCAGTCCTGATAAACATCTTGATTAGAACTTTGAGAAACACTAAGCAGAGGCCCCAGCTAAGTCGTGCCCAGACTCCTGACCCACAGGAACTGTGAGATAATAAGGATTAATTATTTTAAATTACTAAAGTTGTGGCAATTTGTTATGCAGAACTAGAAAACTAATACAATCTGACTATTTATTGCTATATTTTAGTCACCATTTCTAGTCAGCTAAGCAACAGGTAAATTATGAGATTATAGTTGCCTTCCATTTTTAGACATTTGTTTTCATTTCTTTCTTATCCACAATCTGCGCATGTGGACATTGAGAGTTGAAGCCAAATTTCCTGACCCTCAGAGCACTGGTTCTTAAATTTTAGTGTGCATCAAAATCACCTGAAAAGCTTGTCAAGATACAGATTGCTGGGCCCCAGCCCTGGAGTTTTTGATTCAGTAGATCTGGCATGGGGCCCAAGAATCTGCACATTTAGTAAGTTCTCAGGTGATGCTACTGCTGCTAGTCCAGGACCAATACTTTGAGAACCACTTCTATAGACCATCTTTACCATGGTTCTTCTTTCTGTGGCCTCCATGATATTCATTTTTGCAGTTTACTCTGCCGCTCTTCTCATGATGACTAATATTGTAATCTGCTGGAATTTCTAGGTTCTGGCTGGCAGTTGCCATGGCAACACACACAGGGTTGCCCAGTGCCTGAGGCCCTGAGTGAGGATGGCACCAGATGAATCACCGGAATAAGTGACTTGCAAGGGGCACAGACACTTTTCCCTGAGTTGTCCATTTCCTTCTGTGACCCTTATTCTTGATCTTTTCTTTTTTTGGTAATGTCTTTTTTGAGACCCCCTCCAGATTCTTCTCTATATAACGTAATAATGATGAAAACTTCGATTCATGTCATTCTTCACATTTATTAAACAAGCAATACCCTTTCCAGCACGAAATCAAATTTTATTTGCATAACAACCTTGTGAGGTGTGCTGTATAGGTCTTGTTATTCCCATTTACAAATAGTTAACGTAAAGCTCAAAAACATTCAGAGATAACTGATATCCAAAGTTACACAAGGTAGAGAGTGGCAGAGCCAAGTCTGGAGGCCAGAACTCCTGATTTCTAGCTCAGAGCTTGTATCACCCAGGGCCCTAGCAAGAAAAAATTTCACAGTCAAAAGGATAACTGAAGAGAGCTTAACAAAAGGAACCCATGAGCGATGGTGACATACCCCAGGCTAGCAACTATCCTGGAGGGTCAAGAGGATAGAGTGGTTTAGTAAAACCTGGAAAGAGATATAGCTACAGGTGTAGCTGTAGGAGGACACCCAACAAAAAAGCTGTGGCCTTTAGTGGAGGAATGCAGTCACTGCCAACCCAAAGCCTGTAAGGAAGGGTGCCAGAGCAATGAACAACCCAACTTCTCTCCCCAGATTATGAGGGAGGCTTAAGATGAGGTAGAGACATTTTGACTTACCACTGTCTGATTAGGTCATTGCAGGTTTATGAACAGGGAGCAATACATGAACATGAGGCCTTAGGAAAATTGGACTGGCAGCATCATGCAGGGCTGGTTGGAGGGAGAAGCTGGAGCTACGGAGATCAGTCAAAAGGATGCTATAGAGCTTAGAACATCTTCCATTTCTATCCACACTGAAGTGGGTCTGAACAAAATGGGCAAAGGCAGACATGAATGTTGTGGAAGGGTGTTGTGCTCCCATCCCTAGGGCATCTTTGTTTGAAGGAAATATCCCACTAGACATTCATATTCAATATTGATCTTAAAGCCTTTTCAGGATTTAACTGGGGTATGACTGGCCTTTTGGCCTTGATTTGGGTTCTGGAAAAGCAGACTCAGAGAGAGGGATTCAAGTATAAGTAGTTTATTAAGGAGGTGCAGGAAATACCAGCAGGGAAATCATAAGTGAGGGAGGGAAACCAAGAAAGGGGATATTACTAAATCAGCTATCACAGTGAGTGACTGCCACTTAAGACCAAGAGTACATTCCAGGAACTAGTGTAAAATGCATACCTCAGAATCATTCCACTTGAGCGGTGAAGGAGTTGAAACATTTGTATACCAACTCCTGAGCATCACTGGTTGATGCATGCTCCGGGGAAGCAATAATTCCTGACACTTCCAGCCTGCCACATACAAAGGCAGAATTACCTTCCGTGGTTCTGGAAACAGCTTCCTGACACAGAAATGCAGATAATGGCAGTTGGAAGCCATTTTGAGCACAACGAACTGGACATGGGTGGAGAATTGACAGTACCTGCTACATTTTCATTTGCAGGATTGTGTTCATCAGCACTACGGTCTCTACCCACTTGATACAGTACCTACCCTGCCACGTCCACATGGAATTCAACTTGCTCATGCACAAAATCAAGTCAGCGCGATTGTTTTGAAAGTTGTAGCACTGTTGGATAAATACCATAATGGGCAGCAGAATTTGTAGTAAAACACAGGAGGTAAATTTTGGTAATTTTTAAAGGTTTCAGAGGAGAGGAAGAGACATATTACCAAATGGCCAGGGGATCAATGTAGCTACCGTATCTGTTTGTGGCTAACCAACGATCTGTCCCTGGGATTCAGGTGTCAATCCAAAAGCAAGAGAAACACACAATAAGGCAATGCAAGTACCCATGAAAAAGAACTCATCCTGCATTGCATAACATATCTGTTTATCGTCTAAACCTGGCTGCAAAAGATACCTAATTGCTCTTACTCCGCTCAAAAATAAAAGCTTCAAAGTGCTGTCATTTTCCACCGAGTTTCAGAACAGCCGATCACCTCATGCACTCGCTCTGTACTTAGATCTCACTAAGTTTGCATCTCTCAATTCAGCCAGGACATCTGTCCTGGTCTGCATCAGAGTCCTCAGCATGATCTTGAATCTACACAGACACAAGGCAAAAAAAAAAAAAGAGGCAGAGGGAAGCATTTTCTGTGCCACACTGTGCTGAATTATTTACTCCCAGCTCTGGGATTCAGAGAGCTAGTGCTTTCTCAGCCTTGAATTTTATTGCAATACAAAGAAATAAAATAAGTAAATAAGGAGAGAGAGGAAGTAAATCCCTTGGAGACCTACCGGCATATGAAATATCTTTTGAAATGGAGCCTGATGCTGAAATAATTGTGTCATTTAGAGTGCAATACTAATATGCTCACAACTACGGCTAAATGCTGGAGCAAAGAACAATTTTGCAGCAATAAATGTGTGGCCATTTGTTTAAGCAGAAAAAAATGAACCTAAAATTTGAATGGATTTATTTAATTAAGCATTGGCAAATTTAGACATTGACTACAAAATAATGCCTTCAAGCGTTATGTGAAAAACAATAAGTTCAGGTAATGGAAATGAGGGTGTGTTTATTTCATCCGAGATCGGAATGAGAAAAAGGAATACAGTATGGTTGGGAAGTATTTATATGGCCATAAAAGAGAGAAATCCGCCTCCTTTCACGATATGTGTCACAGAGGGGTATCGTGAACATTCTCAATGTATTCTAAAGGGGCTGTAATCACGTAATCACATAAAAATAAAGTAACTTTGTTTTTGTCTCCCGCTACTCCTTTACATATTTCAGAAGGATAATTTCTTCCCAGCCTCTAGACAAAATCCTGCCCCCCGCCCATTTCTTTCCTGGGATGCTTAAGCATTAAAAAATTCCTATGGTCACTTTGAGTCCGAAGTACATTCTCTTTTTAGTGATTATCAGTAGCTGTAATCTCCAGGTTCATGTAATGCTCAAAACTTTGAATATTACTTGCTACTCTGATAGGAAGCCTGGAGCAGGGGAAGGGTGGGAGAGACGTGGTCAGCTTTTTCTCTGGAGGAGAAGACATAGTGCTTCTTTGTCTTCCTCCTCCAGCTGCTCACATCGTTCCTCACTCCTCCTGCATCCGTGTGCAGGGAGAGAGAAATACACAAAGAAAGCATGTTGTAAGTGGAATGCTTATGAACACCGTCCATTTAGTGGCCTGGTTGGCATAACATTCTGACTCTTCCTCATGGATGCAGTTGTGATGTTTTTGGAGATCCTTTTCCACACCAAATATTGGGGACATCTCATTTCCAGATGTCTTGCCCCTGAGTGACGGACTCTCTTCTGTTCCACCTTTGCACTGTTTTCTTAGTCCTTAGCTGTTCCCTTGGGTTCATTGTTAGCTCTTTTCTCTGGAGATCTTTTCACTTGTCCAAGTGAGCCCTCCTGGCTAGTCCCTGAAGTGATTGTATGCTCGTCCATTCTGTTTCTGTCCCTCGCTGTCTCTGGCTATCTCTCTCTTTCTCCTCTTCTCTTTCTCTCACACACATACATACACACTTGGCCAATTCTGTTTCCCAGGAAACACTTAAACACTTATGCATTATTTTCTCTAATAAATTTCAGGATGTTGGTCAATCCTAACGCAGCCAACCATCAGAGCAGCCAGTCTATCCATTTCAGTTATGATGTAGACATTAATCCACTGCATCTGCCCCTCAAATCTTGGGTAACAAATATTACCTTAAAGCCCCTATCCTTTGACTTGAGGTAAAAAGAGAGGCACTTTCTGACCTTCTAAACAGAGCTTGCTCGGATAAATTACCTCTAAAAAAATATTTCTCCAAACTCTGACCTTCAACCATTTTTGCTCATGTGGCAAGTGAGAGTCATAAAACTCATAAAATTGGTGTTTGATCAATTCTTTCTGGAAATCCTATAGGAAAGCCTATCTCACAAGTCACTTTGGTATCTGGTATCTATTAGTGTCTCAGCAGAAATTTCTATTTTAGCATCCAATGATGAAATAAAAAGTGTGGGGAGATTAATTTTCTCTCAGTCAACCCTTGGAAGTGCCCACAGACTCAGCAATAAGGAAATCCTTGGCTGCTATTTTTGGGTCTGCAGAGGGCTTCAGAACCATGTTTTACTGAAGGGTAGTACATTAGCAGTATTTATTAGAAAACTACCATGTGCCCCCAAGATAGCTATAATGTGTAAAATGCTATTTTCCTTTTTTTGTTTTCCCCAGAGAAAGAACTGGAGGTTCAGACAAATAAAGTGGCTGATCTAGAGACATTAATGCACTGTTAGAACTTGAGAAACAACTCCATTATTGTGTAGTCAGCTAACTGGTTAAGTCCGTTAACAGACATGTGGCATAATTTAATCTAATACTTTTTTCTATCCCCCAGGCTTATAGGTTGAGGTTGATCTGAAAGATAGGACTATTTGTGATCCAGAATCAAAAGATTCAAGAAAAGTCTGAGAATTTCATCCTTGGAGCAGAAAGTAAAAGTGTTCTGGAGCCAAAAGTAGTAACAAAGATGGAGGACAAGACATCGTTGGATTAAATCATATTGGCAGACCAAACTTCAGAAGAATCAACACACCAGAGACAAGAAGAACTTGAAGTTAAAGCAAAATTCTCTTATACTGGAGTATTCTTCTGCATTCTCTGCTGAAATATGATGACCCCCACCATGAAGAAGAGATTCACCTTGGATATAAACCACAATTTACCCCCCTCAACAGATCCCAGGAGCCTGCTGCTTACCTACTGGGGAGTCCACCTGCCTTGCTTTCTGCTTCCCCAGTCATATCCATCTTGCTCCATATGAACTTTCCCAGGCCCAAGTGGCAGATAAGAGAATGATAGCTACTCACCAAACCTTGCTCCTTGTCTTCCTGAGCACACAGCTGGACCCCATTTTGAAGCCTTCGTTGAGGTTAGATATGGTCATGTGCCTGAGTACTAGCCAATAGAATGTAACTGGGAACTGTTGTGTGTCTCTTTGAAATCTGGCTGATGAGTACCCACCCCCATGCTACCCTCCATGTTGTTTCCCTTTGTAGTGACTTGATGCAATTGAGCCCAGGAAGCTTCAAAGCTATATGCTGAGGATGGGTTTGATATCACAGAAGAAGCCCGGGTCCGTACATCACTGCTTTGAGAACTGCTGCCCACCTTTTGAACCACTCATTTTGAACTTAACATGAGCAAGAAATAAACTTTTCTGTTTGAATCATTATATATGTTTGGATTTGTATGTTGCAGCAGCTAGGATTACCTTAACCAATACGGACCCCCTGAGAAAAGTTGTTAGACCAATATGCATTTAAGCTCAGGTTTTAATTTTTCACACATAAAAAATTATAAATACATATAATTTTGAGCTTCTTTAGGAAAGAACAAATATCCTAATTGGCTTGGTATTCTCCCAGTAAATAGTTCTTGAAAGGGTATTTCGTATAGTAGAAATTCAATGACTACCTGTTCAAAATGTTTGAAAGTTCAAGTCTTAAGAAAAAAATATCGAATATGAGAAGATTAAGGAGTCATTTACATACTAAGAGCTAAATGAAGGCTTACTGAATAAATAAATGAAAGAGTGAATAAATGGTATATTTGATGAAAATAGGTCTCACCTTAAGATTCACAGAGAAATTTGCTTATCTGTAAGATGAGGATTGTGATACCTTGCACTTTCTACCTCACATGTAATGTGTTAGTATCAAATCAGAAAATTTACTTTCAAGCATTTACTTTCTAAATTACCAAATGTTAGACACATGTAAGTTTTCCAATATAATTTAGATAGATTACTTTATGTTTTGTCAGTATGTTGACAGTTTATTGATAATGGAATTGAAACTCAAGGAAGCAAAATAATCTGTGAAGCACTTCTGAACATCTTAGAAATTTTTTTAAAGGTTATATTGGTGACCTGAAGATTTTAGACCTCTTAAAATTCTGAATTACTATTAATTTGCAGATAAAATAATGCCATTATTTAGCACTGGACTCAAGAGAACGTCTTTTTGTGTATCATCAGTGCCCTGCAATTATAACTAATCATATCTCCTCTGTATCTCCCTGAGATGTATCTGCCACTTCCTAGGTTCCTGCTTAGTGATTAGAGTCAGAAAAGCATTAATCAACACTGCTGTGCCAAATACTATGGACATTCATTTAACCATATTACATAATTGAAATGTCAGAATGTTAAACACTTTCCATCATATGAAAATATATTTGGAATTGTCTAGAACCAAGCTGGCAGAGAACAAACACAAAGAATGTTCTTATAAAATGAATGAGATCTAGCTGGGCATGATGGCATGTGCCTGTAGTTCCAGCTGCTCAGGAGGCTGAGATGGGAGGACTGCTTGAGCCCAGGTGTTTGAGGCCCTCCTGGACAACATAATGAGATCTCCATCACTAAACATAAATTTTAAAATAATGGATAAGATTTAATGATCCATGGAATGGTTGTTTGTGGGCTTTTGGTCAGAAGCCTGAGAGTGGGGATTAGACAAAAGTGGCTGTCCAATGTGCCAGTGGTGATGTTAACCTCTCACCAGCTGAAATTGCAAAGTATATGCAGCAGGCTTCAATGACTTCCCTCATTGCTGAAAGAGTATATCTTGTATTGCCTGGGCAGGTGACCTTCACCAGGGGTTAAGAGAATTCCTGTGAGTTCGTTGTGAGATTACCTCTCTTTCATTTCCCAGTCCTTCATCAGAAAAGTCAAGAGACTCCTATCACATGCTAGAAGAAAGATTTCCTTTATGCAGGCTCCATCCTCCATCAGTAGGAGTCAAGTGGTAGCCCCCAAATTCTGCATATTTCTCTCACACTTTTCAAATTGTCCAATACTTACTAGCACTTTCTTCTTTGGAACATCATGTCCTATATTTCTGTCATTTCAGTCACAAGAAGTGTAGGGCTCTAGATCTTCCCCTATTCCTTAGCCTTTAATCTCCTTATGGCTCCACAAATTGCCTTTTCTGCCACCATCTCCCTTCCTTCTGCTCCATCTCCTGAAAGAACTGGAACTTTCTGTCAAGCATCTATCAATTATCAACCAAATTCCCTATATCTCCTCACATTTCCTTGACTACACTATTCCTTTATTTTATTTACTAACTAAAACTTACCTCTCTTCAAAGGACCCTGCTTCCCTTACAACCTCCTCAAGGGGTGGCTATTTTCTCTCCCAGACCCCTCAAAGCACTGAGTCTGGATGTGGGGTAGTGTCCTCCTTCCTCCTCATTGCTTCTTCCAGATCATTATTCCTCATTTCTCCCTAAGACTACATAGTTTGAATGACTTCTATATTGCCAAACCTCTAAGTGTATTTGAGTCTTCATTTTACTTGATAGATCAGCAGCATATTAACAGTTGATCACTCTCTTCCTGTTGAAACACTTTCTTCACTTCACTTCCAGGACACCATACTCTCCAGCTTGTTTCCTGCTTCACTAGTTGCTCCTTCTCTGTTCCTTTGCTACTTCCTTCTCATCCCACTTATCTCTAAATGAGAGCCCCTGCACTTAATCTTTGAACCTTGCCTCTTCTCTGGATACACTTACTGCCTTAACAATCTCATTTAATCTAATGATTTTCTATGCTTTCTAAATATTGATGACTCTACAAGTTATAGCTTTATTCCAGAACTTTCTCCTGAACTTCAGATGTATGTATCCAAGGGCTCACCTAACATCTTCATCTGGATATTAATAGGTATTTCAAAATTAATACATGAAAAACTGAGCTCCTGATTTTTTCTTCAAATCTTCTCCTCTTGAAGCCCCTCCAACCCACACCAATCTCAGCTAATGACAATCCCAATCTTTCAGTCATTCAGGCCAAAAACTTTGAAGGCATCCTTGACTCCTTTCTTTCTCTCACACTGCACATCAAATTTATCAGAAAATCCTAATGGATCCTCTTTCAAAATATATGTATGGCATCCAACCAGTTCTTACTGGCTTTACAACTACAACCCTGTCAACTGTTATCTATTACTTGGATTGCTGCAATAACTTCCCAACTGGTCCTTCTACTTCTGTCCTTGCCTCCTTTGTTTCTATTCTGAAAAAAGCAGCCAAAGTAATTCTGTTAAACACAGGCAGAATATATCATTCCTTTTATTATAACCCTACAATGGCTTCCTAGATCACACTGTGTAAAAGTTAAAGTCCTACAATAACCCTTCAAAGTTTTTGGCTAAGTATGTAAGATATCTAGTGTGATAGCATTAAGTGCTGAGGTGAAAAATAAAGCAGGGAATGGAAATAGAGAGCATCAAAGATAGAGTGATGATTGCATTTTAAGTAGACCTGAAGGAGATGATAGAGTATGCCATACATATATTTAGGGAAAGAATATTATATGCAGAGAAAAGAGCAGGTGCAAAGGCCCTGAGGCAGAAGCGTGCTGGAATATACAAAGAACAGCAAGAAAGCATAGGAGATGAGGTGAGACAGGCCTGTTGATAATGTCTCTTCCACAAAAATATAACATGCATGTGGATAGAAATTTTTGGCTTATTTTATCTACTGTTGTATACCTAGAACTCAACTTTCAGCTAGCATTCTACTCACACTGACCATGTGTTCTGAGTTACGGTGACATTTTATGCTATAGAATTTTTTTTTTTTTTTTTTTTTGAGACTAGGTTTGGCCTTGTTGTCCACGCTGAAGTGCAGTGGCATGATCTTGGCTCACTGCAACCTCTGCCTTTCAGGCTCAAGCCATTCTCCCACCTCAGATTCCTGAGTAGCTGGGACTACAGGCGCACACCATCATGCCTGGCTAGTTTTTATATTATTTGTAGAGACAGGGTTTTGCCATGTTGGCTAGGCTGGTCTCGAACTCCTGGACTCAAGTGATCCACCTGCCTCGGCCTCTCAAAGTGCTGGGATTATGGGGTGTGAACCACCACACTCAGCCTATGTTACAGAATTTCGGTTTTTAGTGTCCATAGTTAGGGTCTGAAATACATCAAGGGGACCCTACAATGGTCCTGGGAGATGAGCATTGAGACTGTAATGATAGAATGCATCAGACCATGCTTGAAGGACCTCAGAAGGTCTGGTTAAATTGTCAATTAACCCTCATAGTTTGCAGAGTTGCTGGGAGACAAAATCATGTCCAGAACTCTGGAGCCACAGGATTCCTTTGGGTCCCCAGAACTTCTTTGAAAAAGATTATAATGGCTTTAATATCATGAATGTTTACTGAGTTTTTACAATGTAACAGGCATGGTTCTATGCACTGTACACAACTAATTCATTGAATTCTCTCAGCAACCTAATGAGGTCAGAACTACTATTATCCTCATTTTCGATGTGAGAAAACTGAAGTACAGAGAGGTTATGTGGCTTCCAAAGTCACATAGTTTAAAAGTGGCAGAGACTGGATTCAAATTTAAATAATAACCACTGCCAGGGTACCATGGGAAGTTGTGGTCCAGACACTACATCAAGCTGCACCCAAGGTGTCCTAATCCTATGCCTTCTTTCTCCACTGGATGAGAGAAAAGGAGCAGGACCTAAGTCTCCTGATTTTGTGGGAATTTGCTTTCCTGTTCCACGTTTCTCCCTCCTCTGCCCTTCTATGCATTGAAATGATGGGCAGGGGAACGTTTCCAGCCTCTGGAAGCAGGCGAGCAAAGACTCGATGCACATTCCCACCTCTTGCACTGGCTCATACTTTAACGGCTGGAAGTTTAAAATCACATCCCAAGCTTCTTGGAACTCAAAATTCAGTTATCTGACTCAGTAAAATGTAGCTTTCTCACTTAAAAGGATTTGCCCAAGGGGCCTCTGGGATTTCAAATATACTTAAAAGCAACAACTGTGTTGAATCATAGAATCATAAGGGATTGCATTTCCGCTGGAGAACAGACAGGATGTTTTAAACAGAGGGGGAAATGTTTGAAGTTCACCAAGCTTTGAGTTTCATCCCACCCACCACATCTGAAAACTATCTGAGTCATTTGATGAAGGCAAAATACAGCTGGGCTCCCTTATTCTTAGTGTTATTGTGGCCTACCATCTTGACATTGTGATGCTATCTCCGCAAGAACATTTCACCTACATCTACCAACCCTTTTCTACTGGAATCAGGAAGAGTCTGTTCTCCAAAGTCTATCCAGAGTGGAGTGGGCTGAGGGTGGTATGGAGTAAATATTCTTATAGACAGAAGTCAAATACAGCTCTAGACAAAACAGTGAAGAGAACAGGTTTGTCCATGGCCCTGAGCTGCTATCAAGGAGGTTACGGGGCCTTTATCTCTTTCATGGTGCTGCAGTATAGTGTAGTGTGTTTATGAACATAGATTTGGGAGTCAAAAAGATCCATGTTTAATCTTGACCCTACCCACTTATTTACTCACTGTGAGTCCTTGGGCAGATTACTTAACCTCTCTAATTAGATGTTACTTTCCTTATGTAAAATGGGGAGAGGTATTGTGAGGATCCAATGAGAAAATATTTGTAAGGTGCTTGCAACAGTACTGGACCCATAATAAATATTTAATAAATGTAAATTATTAGTACTGTTCTTGTTGTTACTGCCTCTCCCTCAAATGCCCATTGCTTTTTACCCTTTATTGTATTATTAAAATCTGCTTTCAGATGTTTTATTCAACCAAGGGATAGATGAAAACAATTCAAAGTCTTACTTCACATTCTAAATTCTTGATCCCAGATTACCACCTAACATAAAGCTCAGAGGGCAAGGAATAATGGAAATGCAGAGAGAAATTTACCTCCCAAGAAGTAAATTTGTTCCAGGCCTGCCTAGATCTCTGCAATGAAGCAGTTAAAGAGCACTTGCTTTGGAGCCAGATTTGCAGGTCAAATCCAAGGAAATCCATGTAACTTTGAACGTTGGACAAGCTACTTCAACTCCTTGGGTCTCTTTATAACTGATGCAAAGATGTAGGGGGTCTTAGATCAATATTTTTCAAATTTATTTATTTATTTTTTTTTGCCATGGAACTATTTATTTGAATAAACTATCACAGGGAAATACAACGTATAGATCAAATGTACTGGATACAGGAGGTAAGTTTCCTGAGCTGCTCTCCTTAGGCATTGGGAGTATTTTGTGAACCTCACGCAATGCAGTTACACTGCATACCACTCAACTGTGTGATCGCCAAAATTCCTACTATGTCTAATGCACTAGATATGCTGCATTTTTACCTTAAACACCAGGCTACGGTCCCATCATCCTCTCAACCTGTTCTGCTTATATCTACCTGTCACCTCGGGCTTCCTCATACTTGAAACATATTCTGGTTTCTCTTCCCCATCGGATCTATATCAGTAGGCATAGTCTCTCACCCTTAGATGATTATAAATAGCATACAATCCTTCATTTGATCAGCACAATGTTAAAAAATGTATTGTAATCTCTTTAGGCAAACATGTATTCTCCAGCTAGGCTCCATTACTCCCTACTACTTTCTCTTATCCAAGTCAAACATTTGTATTACTTGCCTGGCCCCTGAAGGCATCTGAATTCACAATGTCAGATCTTCCGTGTCATTCAAGGCCCTCATCAAATCTAGCTTTTGGACTCCTCTAGTTGCTCTCATTTCAATGTACTTACAATATAGTTATATAAATACAAATAAAAAAATATTAAAAAGATAACTTAGAGGTTTAACTTCAGAGAACTAATTTCAAAAAGAGAGCAGTCAGCTGACTTCTTTTGGATCTCTTACAACAAGCACACAATCTTTTCTTGATTGAGTAGTCAAATATGTAATCATGGAATAAAACTAATTTGAAAAGATTCTGTTTAATAATAATGATCAGTAGTATATTCGTGTAACACTAATTTCCATTAAGAAAATCCATCAAAATTTCAAAAGCTTAACACAATGGAACTTAATTTCTTTTTTTTTTTTTTTTTTTTTTTTTTTTGAGACAGAGTCTCGCTCTGTAGCCCAGGCTGGAGTGCAGTGGCCGGATCTCAGCTCACTGCGGAACTTAATTTCTTACATACAAGTCCAGTGTGGGTGTACTTAGTATACGTATAACTTAAGAAAACCTTTTATTGGCCGGGCACGGTGGCTCACATCCCAGTACTTTGGGAGGCCGAGGTGGGCAGATCACGAGGTCAGGAGATTGAGACCATCCTGGCTAACACGGTGAAACCCCATCTCTACTAAAAATACAAAAAAAAAAAAAATTAGTTGGCATGGTGGCGGGCGCCTGTAGTCCCAGCTACTCGGGAGGCTGAGGTAGGAGAATGGCATGAACCCAGGAGGTGGAGCTTGCAGTGAGCAGAGATTGTGCCACTGCACTCCAGCCTGGGCGACAGAGCGAGACTCCGCCTCAAAACAAATAAACAAACCTTTGATTTTAAAATGATTTTAGGTTTACAGCAGAACTGCAAATATAGTACAAGAGTTCTCAGATACTCTTTCCTCACCTTCCCCTGATGCTAAGATCTTATACAACCACGGTGCATCTATTTAAACTATAAAATTAACATCAATACAACACTACTAACTAAACTACAGACTTTAATCAGATTTCACCAGTTTTTCCTTTAATGTCCTTTTTCTGTTCCAGTGTCCGATCCAGGATATAACATGTCTCTTTAGTCTCCTCCAGTCTGCTGCAGTTTCTCAGTCTTTATTTGTTTTTCATGACTTTGGCATCTCTGAGGAATAGTGGACAGGTGTTTTGTAGAATACTCCAAAATTTAGGTGTGTCTGATGTATTCTTATCATTTGACCAGGGCTATGGATTTTTGGGAAGAATATCACAAAGGTAAAGTGCCCTTCTCATCGCATCATATTAAGGGGTGCGTGATATCCATAGACCTTTCACTGCTTATTAGACTTGATCCCCTTGGTTAGGGAAGCAACTGCCAGATTTTTTCATTGCAAAGTTGCTATTTTTTTCTATCCTATACTCTATTCTTTGGAAGCAAGTTACCAAGTCCAGCCCACACTCAAGAGAAGAAAAATTAAGTTTCACTTTCTGGAGAAAGAAGTAGAAAGAAATTTGTGGACATATGTTAAAACCACCACAATAATGAATAAATACTGGGTTCTGTCTGCAGCAATTATTATTGCTGTGTTCTGACACTGATTTTTTATTTCTCTAATTTCTTCAGTAGATATTATCTGGAATTGTTTTGTAACAAGTTTTTCCTCTCTCCCATTTATTTATTTATTCAATGATTATATAAGTATGAAATCATGGATATTTATTTTCCAGGTTATAATCCAAAATTATTATTTACTTTGTTGCTCAAATTGTTCTAGCTTTGGTCATTAGAACACTCTCAGGTGAGCTCCTGTGCCCTTTTTGACACACCCACATTTTAAAAATTTATTTTCTATTTACTTTTACTTTTATTTATTCACTAGAATTTCCTTACTTTCTATAACTACAGATGTGCTAAGGTCATTCCCTGTCCTATCATTTCAATCAGTATATTCCAGGTGGAGTTATGGATTTCTCTGTGTCCTCTCAGATCCAACCTTTTTCCCTTTTTTTTTCCACAGCTCTACTGTTAGATGCATAAACATTTGGGATTATTTGGAGTGTTAAAAGATAAACTGAGATACATTAAAATATTGAAGAGTTTATTTGAGCAGATAGTGATTCGTGAATCAGGCAGTGGTTTGGGGCTCCAGTAAAAGGACACAGGGAGAAAACTTTTATAAAATGTTCATGGAAGAAAGACAAAGAAAACATTTGATCAGTTAAAGTGAGGCAATAGCTTTATTTGGGTCATTCCAGCTGAAAAGTCCCTAGTTAGAAGTTAGATGATGGTTTCTGATTGGTCAATCTTAAAGTTTGTTTTACCATTTATACTGAGATGGGTTTCAGTTTGCTTATATAGGAACACAAGTTGCTGGAGCTGTTTCAACCTAATGGCCTCCCAAGTTTCTTTTTTTTTCTCAGAAGCAGTGATCCCTTTATCATTATATGATTCTTCTTTATCTCTGATAATATTTCTTCTTCTTTTTTTTTTTTTTTTTTTTTGAGATGGAGTTTCACTGTTGTCGCCTAGGCTGGAGTGCAATGGTATGATCTCGGCTCACTGCAACATCCACCTCCCAGGTTCAAGCCATTCTCCTGCCTCAGCCTCCTGAGTAGCTGGAATTACAGGGGCCCACCACCACACCCAGCTAACTTTTGTATTTTTAGTAGAGATGGGGTTTCACCATGTTGACCAGGTTGATCTCGAACTCCTGACCTAAGGTGATACACCTGCCTTGGCCTCCCAAAGTGCTGGGATTACATGTGTGAACCACCACATCTGGCCAGTGTTTCTTATTCTAATCTTTACTTTGGTCATAATTGATATACCTACCCCAGCTTTCTTTTGTTAGTGTTTGTGCAGTGTATTTTTTTTTTATCATTTTACTTTTAATCTACCTATGTCTTTATATGTAAAATGGGTTTCTTGTAGAAAGTACATGTTTAAGTCTCAATTTTTAAATTCAATATGAAAATCTCTGTCTTTTAACTTGTGTTTTTAGACCATTCAAATGGAACCAAATTATATATGGTTGGACTAAAATCTATCATCTTGTTCACTGTTTTCTATTTGTTTCATTTGTTCTTTTTTATTTCCTCATTTCTGCCTTCTCTCAGTGTAATTGAACATTTTGTAACTTTATTTTTTCTCATCTATTGAATTATTGTTTACACCTCTTTAAAAAACATGTTTAGTGGTTTAAAATATACATTTTAAAATAATCTTAGTCTACCTTCAAAGACTATTATACTGCTTCATGTGTAGTGTAAGACCCACATAGTAGTATATTTCCAATTCATCCTCCTATCTCTTGTGCTTTTGACCCAGATACAGAGGAGAAGGCAGTGTGAAGACAGAACAGAGATATTTAAAGATGCTGGCCTTAAAGAGTGGATTGATTCATCCCCAAGCCAAAGAATCCTGGAAGTCACCAGAAGTTGAAAGAGCCAAGGACAGAATTCTCCCCTATAGCTTCAGGAAGGAGAATGGGCCTTCTTTGATTCTGGCCTGTGATACTGATTCTGCCTTCTGGCTTCCAGAACTGTGAAAGACTAAATCTGTTGTTTTAAATCACTACATTTTTGGTAATTTGTTACAGCAGCCATAGGGTAATAATAATATCTAGGGTTTTTTTTTTTTTTTTTTTTTTTTTTTTTTTTTTTCCTGCTTGGTGTTTTCTGAACTTCTTGGAACTGTGATTTGGTGTCTGTCACTAATTTTGGAAAATGCTAAACCATTATTTAATTATTTCTTCAAATATTTTCTTCTGCTCTGTTCTCTCTTCCCTTCTGGAATTTCATTACAAATGTGTTAGACCATTTGATATTGTCTCATAGCTCTTGGATCTTCTGTTTTTCTCCTCTATTTCTTTGTGTTTCAGTTGAGGTGATTTCTGTTGACGTGTTATGAAGATCACTGATTATATCTTTGTGTGTGTTGAGTCTACTCATGACCCCTTTGAAAACATTCCTCACCCTTGTCACTGTGTTTTTCATGTGTAGCGTTTCTATTTTGTTTTTTCTTCTAGTCACCATCTTCCTGCTACAATTAACTACTTATTCTTTCATGTCATCTATCTTTTCATTTGGAGCCTTTAATATATTACTTATCGTAAATTGCCTACTAGTTTCAACATCTGTGTAATAAATGGGATTGCTTCTGATGGTTACTTTGACTCTTCAGATTGTTTTTTCTTTCCTTGTTGTATTCCTCTAAATTTTTTGTTGAAACATGGACATGTGGTCGGGCGCAGTGGCTCAAGCCTGTAATCCCAGCACTTTGGGAGGCCGAGACGGGCGGATCACGAGGTCAGGAGATCGAGACCATCCTGGCTAACACGGTGAAACCCCGTCTCTACTAAAAAATACAAAAAACTAGCCGGGCGAGGTGGTGGGCGCCTGTAGTCCCAGCTACTCGGGAGGCTGAGGCAGGAGAATGGGGTAAACCCGGGAGGCGGAGCTTGCAGTGAGCTGAGATCCGGCCACTGCACTCCAGCCTGGGCGACAGAGCCAGACTCCGTCTCAAAAAAAAAAAAAAAAAAAAAAAAAAAAGAAACATGGACATGCAAGACAATAGGCACTGAGATATATTTTTTATGACTGGAGATGAGCATGCCTTTCCTTCTACTATGTCTTTAATGTGAGAGTTTGTAATAATATAATAAGAAAATGGGCTGAGTTTGAGGTTTGCTTTCCACTTGGCTTTGGGTCTTCTCTTTGTCATGCTCCCCAAAGAGAATTTTTCTTCTGCAGCCTCCCCAGTTCATTCCACTGCTAGTTTTACTTGACACCTGTTAGTGTGGCAGTGGAGGTATGGGGGATGGAAACATTATCTAATGTTCTGATTAAGCCTCAGTCTTAGGCAAATGCTATGAAACTAGGTCAAAGTTTGTGTTTCTTTTCCCAAGTATTCCTTTCCCCCCTCCAGACATAATGCTAGGCCAAGCATGCATTCCCTTCTCATCCCAGGAGCAGAAGTATTTTTTGTTTTTTTTTTTCCTGTTTCCTTCTCCCAGGTGAACTTTGGTTTCCACTAGTGCCATCAGGCTACAGTTTAGTTGCTCTCATCCTTGTAGATTAAGGTTTTTATTTCTTATGGGAGGTAGGGGAGAAGTCTGGTTGGAGTTCTTCTCCACTAGTCGGCACCATAGAGGAAGCTTCCTCAGGGTTCTCCCCATCTCCCCTGTGTCCATCTATGAGATTTCTGTAAGAAAATCTTGAAAGAAGGTGTGACCTTTTCGGTGTCTGCTTTCCCCAAGGGCTTTATACTCTTATACTAGCTGACACTAGGCTTGTAACAATTTGACTCTTTAAAATTCTAGTTAAATTCTCTTTCTGCCTTAATTGGCTTTTGGCAGCCTCTGTTCCAGGTAAACAAAGGCTAGTATCCCATTTCTCCCTGCACACACCAGTTTCTCTCTAGGGTTCAGGTTCGTTGTTTGCCCTGTGACTTCGGTTTTCTCATGTGTTCAAAAGAAGTCATTAATTTTACTTCTTTTTTTGTTCTTGTTGTTTAAAGGGTAGGAACAACGTCTTTTCCAACTTTCTACATCTCCAAGCTGAAGCTAGTGGTTGAAATCTTTCATATCTTGATTCAGGGACCTAGACTTCTTTCTCTTATAGCTTTCCTATCCACTAGGGCTTGCATATGATTATTTATACTCATAGTTGACTTTTATTTAGAATAAACTAGTAGATGTTAAATTGCTGGGTGTCACTGTGTGCATTCTCCAGGAAACAGACTCTAAGACAGAGATTAGTATTCAGCAAGTTTTTTTTAGGACACACTCTTAGGATTAAAACCGCTGGAAAGGAAGGCAAGAAGGCAGGATTGGACAAGGCAGAAGTTCAGCTGTGATAGAATCTCAACAAAGGGTCAGTGGATCCCATGGAAAGCTCTGGAGCAGAGATAGCTCTGAAGAGTTGTCCTGTATGCAGTGAGGAAGCTGAACTTTTATGTCTTCTCATCAGTCAGTCATTGAATGAGGGTGTATCCAAAGTAATGCCTTGTCAAGGCAAGTGTCTCCAGCTGAGGACAATTTCTCACGAGGACTGAGAGCTGAGGACTGTTATCTGGTAGCAGTGGAGGCATAAGTCCTGAAGGGGATCTGGACAATGCATCACAGCTTCCACTACATTGAGTCAAAGAATATGAATATTTTAAGGCTCTCGATAGGTATTGTGAAATTATTCTTCACAAAAGTTGCTCTAGAAAAGGTGTACTTAAGTACTCTTATACTTAGTTTTCTCATTGGTAATATAGCAATAACTTTAACAATTTACCTCATGGACTTATTGTGAGAATTAAATGAGTCAATATTTATGGTATGCTTAGAACAGTGCCTAATATATACTAAACACCAAATGCTTCTTAGCTATCATAATTATTGCTATCATTTTGCATTGATACCAGCAGTACATAAAATTGCCTATTTCTTTGCACTATAGCCACTTTATGGGTATTTTCATTAAAAATATAAATTTCCAATTTGAAATATGTCATGATGTTTTATTGACCACTTACATTTCTTCTTTTGTAGATTATTTTCTGATCCCCTTTGCCTATTTTCTATTAGAATGTAATTTTTTCTTACCAATTTGTGAGAGTTAAAAAAAGTCTTTAAGATATTTATCATTTAGTTTAGCATATAAGTTAGAAATATATTGCTAATTTGTATATCTTTTAGCTTACTTAAGCTAGATTATTATATTTTTACATACTTTCTGTAGGAGGCCTAATTAGTGGATCAATGTCAGAATGACATTAATGATGATAAAAATATTGTTTAATGACAACTAATATCTATTGAGTATTTACTACCCTAATATGGTAAGAAACATTCATTCTTTCATGCATTACCTTATTTAATTCTCAGCATACATCTCTATGAGTTAAAATCTTCTATTATGCCCATTTAATAGATATGACAACTAAGAATGAGAAAGATTAAATAACTTGCACCAAAGTCATAAGTCGTGGAGATGGTATTGAAACTCTAAAGCCATCATTTCCTAAGGTGTGTGTTTTGTGAAACACCATCCCATGAGACATTATGTATACACACGCACAAATATGTACATGTGACATCAAATTGATCTAGTAGAGTTTTGAATATCTTATTCCAGAAATAGCCTATATAGATACCAGCATATGAAAAACTCAAAGGGACACTTTAGGAAAGAAACTTGTTTAACTTGTTTAACCCAGGATTCCCCCCAAATTATTTAATCATAGATCTTTTATTTCCTATTATACCACTAACAGACTGTAGAAATAGTACTCTATTTCACACACCTGGTAAAATGCTGCACTAGACTACTCAGTCCCGCAACGATTGAGAGCAGTGCCCAGCTGTCTGGGATTCTGTTCACTTATCATTGATACAGATGAAAACAAAGAGAATGACCTAATCAAATTAGCTGGTGACTCAAAGTGAGAAAGAAAAGCTGCTACACTAGGTAACAAAATAAGGATTTAATAATCTGGAACAATGGACAGAAGTAAATAAGATATAATCTGACAGGGATAAATGTAAAATCCTGCAGTTAGGTTAAAACAAAAATCAATGACATGAGTGCAATTTAGAGGGAAGTTAGATTTCGCAGTAGTTTGTGTGAGGAAGCCTGGGGAATTTAATTGATCATAAACCCAATAAAAAAGCAATTTAAATGTATTCAATAAGCAAGGGAACTACAGTTTTAAACCTACATTAATACATGATAGTGTTTAGATTGTCAGAGATTGGTATCCACTTCCCTGGTTGTTGTGCTAGTCAGAGAGTGTCTGGAACATTGTGATATATCTGGCAGCATGCTTTAAGACAAATAATGAATGGCAATCCAGAACCTATCCAAGTGGTGTTGACTTAGATAATGAGGAGTCCAGCAGCCATCACCTTTTGAGCAGTAGTAGAAACAACTCAAGCTGTCTACTCTGGTAAGAGTAGGTTCAGGGTGGCCACTGGGAGTGGATGATTGTACTGAATATGTTTTGTTCGTTGCTATTTATTTTCCATTGTGCTTTGAACCCTAGGAGGCTTCCTGACCTCTATCTGCCAGTGGGAGGCACCAGGAGGAGATCAGAGATAGGAGAGGAATGAAGTAGGTATTTATTCCATTGGCTGCCTCCCTGATGGCTCACTGGGTGATTCTGTCCTCCAGCTTCAGCTACCTCTCAGCCTATCCTTCCCCTTGACATTTCAGACTTAGGACTCTGTTCTTGCTGGCTCTAGAGTGGTCCTAAGTTTTGCTTAACCCTGCTCACATCTTTATAAATAACCCTTTTATCTTGCTCTCCTCAATTACTGCCTGAGCATGTGATCTGTTGCCTGCTAGGACCAGCCCCAGACTAATGCTGGGATAATTAGGATGATTGTCTGAATATTTCAAGGACCTTCATATGGAAGAGGATAGAATTAAGACAAGGGGGTGGAAGTTGTGAGCAGATTGGATTCATGTACTCATTTATTCATTCAACTAATCTTATTAAGCCTCTACTATGTGCCAAGCCCTGTGCTAAGTGTAAGGCAGTGCTCTAAATGCTTATGGCAAAGAGAATTAATCTAGATTGAAAGTTAGGGAGGCTTCCCAGATTTAAAAAAAAGAGAGAGAGAGAGAACCCAAAAGATGAGTAGGGCTTGCAGGGTAAAGAGAGGAGAACCTGGGAAGAAATGTTCCAGGAAGAGAAATTTACAAGTGAGAAGGCTGGAGGTGAGAGAAAAAAAGACTTATTATAGGAGGTGAAAGAAGGTCCCAATGTCTGGAGTTTCTCTATCTGCTGGTTGGGTGAGAGCAGCACATCAAGGGATGAGGCTGAGAGATGGGAGCGGGGCTGAACATGCGGAGCTATTGTGAAGATGGACTTGATTTTAAGGGCCATGGGAGCCCCTTGAAAAGTTTAAAGCAAGAGAGACACCTATTATGATTTTCTCTTTCCATTGCAGAGCAAAAGGAACAAGAACATCCAAGACTATTCAGATATAAATCACACTACCTTATCAAGGAATGAGCAGCCAGCTCCTGGAAGTATCAAAGAGGGACTGGATGACAGCTCTAGCATATTTTTAAGGAGGCCACTACACTGAGTGAGAGGTTGGACTACCAGACATCTATGGTCCTTTCTAATCCAGGAAATTTTGAGAGTCCTCTGGCCTGGCCCCCATGCCCTATGGTGGGGTAAAAGACATAGAGGTTTGAGAATCCTTTCACTGACATCCAAAACTGGCATGCTCTTTTTTTTTTTTCCAGCCCCTACCCTTGGGCCTAAAAGGAAAGATACACATCCAGACTGGAACTTCTGATAAGACACTGGGCTCTAGTGTTTGTATTCTCTCATCCCAGCTGATGCAGGAAGGACACTGGTCACAGTGATTTCCAGGGAATGGCTCAGCCAGCATCTGACCTTCGGGCCTGCTAACAGCTGGCTCTATAGTCTAGGGTATTAAACAAGTTCACCAGTTTTTTCTTTCTTTTAAAATTAAACTCTATGAAACATAAGAAAACAAACATCTCGGGCCCTGGGTCAGTGCCACACTCTGGCCACAGTGAGGACTGGGTAAGGTTTGAAGGATCTGAAGGCAGAGGTGTTGTCAAGCACAGTGGCACTCTTGTTTTGGAACTCACTCTCAGGGACTGGGCAGATCTGTGTGTGATAACACAGCTGTGGGCCGATAATTACAGAAACCTTCTCATTATGCTTGAGTAGGGGCCAAGGCATGGCCCTGTCAGTGCCATGCCTTGGCCCCCATTCAAGCATAATGAGAAGGTTTCTGTAATTGTCGGCCTGTGAGGCTACAAAACTGGCACAGTTTAGAGCAAGTTGGCTTTTACAGCAAGCTGGCTTTTACAGCCAGCACTGGCATCTGAGGTGTGCCAGAGAGCCCCTGTTCCTGCTTCCTGCAGGCGAGCGCCCCTAGTGCCTGCTTCTCATCTCCTAACTCGGGCAGTCTCTTTGTTCCTAAACCCACTGCATCAAACACAGCAGCTCTGTCAGTGGGGCTCAGTTCTCTACTTGATATTCCATTTGACTTCTGTTCACATGACTCCTCTTTCTTCCCCCTCCACATACTTCTCTCTTTTCTAACCCCGGAAAGGGATTCATTTTCTTTAACATTCCAGGTATAGAACATGTTTAGTCAGAGCCTGGGTAGTCCCTGCTCTCTGGGTACAATGACAGGAGAAGCAGCCCGGCTTTCTAAGCACTTCTTATGGCCTTAAATGAGGACAGATTGATTTTGACTGAAATATCCACTAGCGAAAGATAATTAGAAAATTATCAATCTGTACGTTGAGTCGTAACAATTTGAATAAGAGCACAGGATAGGTCATCCTGGTCCTGACAGATCACCAGGGCAACAGGAGAGGGCCTCTGGGGAAAAGAAGAAAAGGGAAGAAGGAGCTGACTTGGGCTCAACAGTCATGAAGGCGGGAGTGAAGCAGAGTGAAGCGAATGTGCGAGGGTTTAATTTGCCTCATAGAAAATATCCTATTATCAAAAAGCCGCTTCCTCTACTGGCAGTTTTGCTTTTACCAATCAAAGGGAAGAAGTACAGCTTTATGTAACACATATAGCAGAGAAAGTAGAACGGTGACCCTGTGAAAATCATGGCATTAAAAGTAATAAGCTTGCCATTGCCAATAAACCACACAGACACCATGCTGTGCCATCCTGAGTATAAAGATGACATTTTTAGTTATTCCTATAGTAACTTCTCCCACTGCAACTACATTTTGAACATCATGCTTTCACAAAGAGACTCTTTCTAAAGTTTGAGAATTTCTGAGGTTTCATTCTTCAAGGCCCAGGTCAGGTATCCCATTTTCAAGAAAGCCTCACAGCCTGGATTACATGCTCCCATAGTACCTTTCTGTCATGGCAGTTAATTCACTTCTGTATTTGCTAATTGTTTACTTATCTTTCCAACCACTAGACTATGAGCTTCCTGAAGACAATCATCATGGATTATTCATTTCTGAATCCCTGGTGTCTACCAGTGCCTGGCTTTATAAATGTTTATAGAGTTGAATAATTAATAAGCCTTATTTCTTGTCCCATCCTTTAAGCCAAGGAGACTACTGCTGTAGCAACTAAGTTAGATACCTTCACTAATCTCTCCTAACCCCAAGGTGCTATAATTTTAGAATCTGCTGTCTTCTGCCTAAATCAGAAAGTAGATGAGGTTCTGAAGCAAGAAAATTATTTGGCTGGATGAGAATGTTAAAAGGGAGAAAACAATTTCTCCTAAGCAGAATTCTTCATTTAAAATGGAGAGAAGTGTGGCAAGGGTAGAATGGAATTGAGGCTAGTGGTATGCAAAGATGTATGCCCAAAATTACAGAAAGGCAGAAACAGGCCGGGCGCGGTGGCTCACGCCTGTAATCCCAGCACTTTGGGAGGCCGAGGCAGGAGGATTACGAGGTCAGGAGATCGAGACCATCCTGGCTAACACAGTGAAACCCCGTCTCTACTAAAGAATACAAAAAATTAGCCGGGCATGGTGGCGGGCGCCTATAGTCCCAGCTACTCGGGAGGCTGAGGCAGGAGAATGGCGTGAACCCGGGAGGCGGAGCTTGCAGTGAGCCCAGATCATGGCACTGCACTCCAGCCTGGGCGACAGAGCGAGATGCCGTCTCAAAAAAAAAGAAAAAGAAAAAAAAAAAAGAAAAGAAAAGAAAAGAAAGGCAGAAACATCAATTCTCATTTTTTTCTCAAGAAAAGTCAAGAATTGAAGTCTATATTGTAAGCATTGATCACCAGAATCCTGACTACAAGAAAAAATTGAAAGCCCTTCTCCTTTTTTTCTGAAAATGAAAATTCTGATTGTATAAAAATAATTTAAAGGTGAAGGCAAGGACTTTTTTCTTTTTAGAATCAGTTGCTGAAAAGATGGTAGAAATAATTGAAGATCAATTCAAAATAGGCAATTTAATTGGGTCTTTATTTTTCAAAAAAAAAAGGAGAAATTTAAAACATCAGGTTTACTCTTCTGAGTTGTATCAAAGGAATAGAGAACATAAAAATTCAATATAGAACAAATAAAATACATACTGATCTTTCATTCTCTATTGTCCACACTTACAGGAATGAGAAAGAGAATTAAAGAGAGAGAGAGAGAAAGAGGTGAGTGGGGGAGGCTTTGGATAAAGTAACAGAAAAGAGAGAAAGACACTTGTAAACTTAATGGCCATAAAAACATAGCTAGAAAAAGACACACACAATAAAGACCCAGATAGAGGTTTCCATGACCTAGAATATCTATTCTGTGTGATTTTAGAATAAGTTAGTAAAGACTTTTAAAAGCATGTTTCATTTTTGACTTTCAATATCTCTTGGTTTCAGATTTTATGAAAATTTGATATTTGTTCTTTGTGTGTGTGTGTGTGTGTGTGTGTGTATGTGTGTCAGAGAGAGAGAGAGAATGAAAGACTCTAAAGGAATTGACATAAGAGGTATGCTGAGAAACTTTATTCAGAGTAAGAAGTATTTCAGGAAAAAATATTTTGATATTTTGAATGTATCGCTTGGCAATATTACTTTGGCTGCTGCTGAAAGAGACAAGATGGAGTGGGAGAGGGTCCGAAAATAGGTTTCACTGGCTGCTACTTCCTTCCTTGAAGATCTTCTGGATCATCTCTTTGTTCTCACCTCATACTAGTCAGAGTTCCTGGGGTGCAATGGGGCTTGGGGATCCTTACACTGCTCTTAATAAGCTGTTTCCTTCATGACCCAGTGGAAGTGGGTAAATAAAATCTGCGTATGAGATGCTTCCATCTTATAAAAGAAATACTTAAAGTAAAACCATTCCTTATAAGTAACCATGGCCTACCAATGTGTCAACTAAGTTTATTATGGGGAACATTTGTAGATTTGTTCCATGCTGAACCTTTTAACTTTTTATTCTTATGTGACTATATACTAAAGAAATCCTAAAGATAAGCAGCTTTGCACACCTTTGTTACTCTTATTATTGTATATATAAAAACATTCCTTTTTCACTTATTAATTCTATAGTTATTGATTCAGAAAAAGGATAATATCTAACATTGTGGGCTCACTGTTTTCCATGAACTTAATGTGCTCATGAATCATTGAATGTCTTGTCACTGACTGCTTCTTGTGCCCAAGTTATTGTGTATTATTGATCCACAATGACTTTGTAATAAAATCAGTTTTTTTTTCTGTTCTTTATATTAATGCTCTCATTTAAAACTCTGTAACTCAACTGTTACTTTGTTTTGAAACAAAAACCTTTCATGAGTTTATGTTATGGGCAAGACATCATGCTAGTCACTGGAATTCAATGCCTTGTTGCAGTGACTCTGTGCAGCAAAATGGCATCTAAACTCGCTTCTTGATTTAAATATAATCTGTTTCATTTCTCCTTAACTCCCCAACCTGTTTTAATTAAATGGATCCTTAATATAAAATGTTCTTTAATAAAGGGAAAGAGACCTATTTAGGTATGTGTTCTAAATCAGGAGTCCCCAGCCCCCAGGCCCCAAACCCCTTGACCTATTAGGAACAGCAGTGGGCCAGGGAGCATTGCCACCTGAGCTCCACCTCCTATCTGAGGAACAGCGGCATGAGATTCTCATAGGAGCGCAAACTTTATTGTAAACTGCGTGTGTGAGGGATCTAGGGTGCACACTCCTTATGAGAATCTAACTAATGCCTGATGGTCTGAGGTGGAGCAGTTTCATCCCGAAACCATCCCCCATCCCCACCCCACCCCATCCATGGAAAAATTGCCTTCCACGAAATGGGTCCCTGGTGCCAAAAAGGTTGGAAACTGCTATTTTAAATAAACCAGTGTCAAGTATCCATCCTTTAACTTTTTTCTCTTGGTCATATGGTAAAATATAATCAATAAAAATTTTTGTAGACTGTGACCTCTTCCTGTCAGGATAGAAGTGGTTTATAGTAAAGGAGATATTCAGATCTTTATCCTAGACCAAAGTTTGGCTGTGCTAGCCCTTGGTACAGGGGAGTCAGGGGCTTGAGTTTAGGTCCCTTAACAAGATGGAAGGAATCCCAGCTGTAGAATTAGAACACGGATGAAATTCTCCACTAATTGACCCCTCTCCACCTGAACTGAACAAGGTCATTTTTCTTTTTTCTCAGTGCTAGTGTTCTATTAATAGAAGTAGAGACATACTTTAATATGGAGATAAAGTTTAATCACAGAAATAAAAACATGTATTTGGTCATGTCATAATGACCAAGACAAAGTTAACTCTGATTCCACAGTATATTTTAAGCCAAAATATACTTGCTTTCTGAACCATAAACATTGCTAAAATGACTTTTCTTTTTTTCCAAAGAAGAGAAAATCCTAACAATAGTCTATAAGAAAATATCCAAAACACTTTGTATCAAACTTGCTTTACTTTTTCTTAATCTCTAAAATTAGATAATACTGGAAGAATATTAGATCTTTGAATTCAAGTCACACTGAAATAGGCATGGCAAAATGGGTATTAAATAAAGGGAAGAAAGAGAGGTAAATACATGTATATAAATACAGCCAAACTACTTTATTGATCTATATCCACAAAATCTGTCAAATCAGAACAGTCTGTTCTCTTGCAGACTTATGTTATACTGGATACAAGGCGGAGAACTGGTACATAATTATTATTGGCTCAACTGCTTTAGACCTAAAGTATAAGTTATCTATTGCCTTAGGTAATGCAGCATAACAACTCACTTCCTCTTTCACCTATCTCCATCAAATAAAACCGTAGCTCTTGTGTCTGTGGATCAGCTGGGCGGTTCTTCTGTTCTGGGCCAGGCTAAAATTATCTCATCTAGAAGCACTCTTGTAAGCAGTTAGCCAGCTGGTTGGCTGGGAACTGACTGGTCTTTGATTACTTCTCTCGAGATGGCTCTCCTCCATGGAGTCTCTTATCCTCCAGTAGGCTGGTCCAGCCTTGTTCACATAGCTCTCTAGGATTTGAGAGAGCAAGAAGTATACAAAGCCTTCTGAATCCTAGATTTGGAACTGTAACGCCATCACTTCCACTGTATTCTGTTGTCTAAAACATGACACAGGGCTTCCAGGGGTGGGAATATAAACTTCACTTCTTGATGGGAAGCTTGATGGACAAAGTTATGGCTTTAGAAGAGCAGTGACAATTGTGTCATTTGTGCAACCAATCTACCTCAGAATAGCAAGCTTAAAAATTGAAAGGTAGGTATCAAGTTAAGGAGAATCAAGGTTTTCCTAGGCTGTGAGGAATTGCATCAGGTTCTGGTTTTGTATTTGTGTGTGTGTATTTTTTTTCTTTCACAATGGCATCATGGAAAAATTAAAGATCGTAAAGTAACTAGATCGAGAGCAGCAAATTATATCAGAATTAGGATCTTGTTTTTAGAAAGAAATCAACCTCCTCAAGTCTGGCTCAAAGTATGTAGTGAGATAATCTGTAATTTAAAATATTTTTAAGAAGAGCTAACGTTTTATGAGGAAATATAAAAACATTTTTAATCTCTGAGCTAATCAAACCGGAAGTATTAATTTCATGAATGTCAGTTTGGGTACAAAGCAAAGTTTCGTAGTTTGTGATTATAACAACAAATGGCAAGGTAGAAAAGAGACCATCTTCTCAGGAAAATTACACTTTATTCTTGGAAAAAGAACAAAATTGACCTTTTTCTGCCTCCTGATGGCAAATAAATTGCAGAGATCAGCGTAAAGCATGACCCACCCTATTATGATCATAGTTTTTGCAGCCCATTTAACTTTTGTTTTCAATATGTGTTGGAATAAAAGCCCTAATTTTACGCAGGGAATCTCCCAACCTTTTTTCAAATGCCACTTGAGTAGATGCAACAAGCACTGTTCTAAGAGAACAAGAAATATAGAAAATGGGATTATAATTCTGGTATTAATGCTATGTGCTCTTGATTCTTCTGTACCTTAATTTCCTCAACCACTTAATATGGATATTTTAAACTTTTTCCTGCATAAAAGTTATAAGTACAGATGAAATCACATTTAAAAAATACCTCATTCATTGTTGCGAGATTACATTGACATAATATTTTTAGAGGGTAGTTTTTGTGTCAAAGGCCTTAGAATTTTGCATACTTTTAAACCCAGTGATCCTACTTTTAGGGATTTATTTTAAGGAAAATAAGTCCCTTACTTTAACTGCAAGGACACTTATTTTTCTAATTTTATGACAGCAAAAATATTGGAAACAACCAAATGACCCGAATTGGAGGTTTGGATAAGTAAATTACAGTATTTCCATACATTAAAATGCTAAGCAGCAGTGAAAAATGATGAGGTGGAGAATTTTTATGAATATATGCTGAATAGTTTTCATGTCACTAAATGAAAATGCATATAACAAAATAATATGTTCAGTATAATTGCATTTTTGAATAAAGTATATATATAAAAAGACTGAGAGAATGTGTACTGAAATGTTATTAGTGGTGATCTATATTGGAGATAGAGTTGGATTTTATTTTCTTATTTTTGTTTAACACTATTTTTATACGTATTACTTTTATATGATAATTTTATTGTTTTTTTCTTATAATAAAAGATTTATGGAATAAGATTTATAAGTATAGAACATTTTTATGCTTACCTCTCGAATCAGTACACTATAATAATGAGAACTCAAATTTAAAACTCTGCATCTTTAAAAGCTTTGCCAGCTTTGCCAGCTGACATTTGTCCTTGTCAGAGACAAAACACTTTTCTATTTATGTTTACAGCATTGAAAAATGCACAGTATCCTACAGTACAAGGAGGGAGATTTATAATAAAGTCCTTCATCTCAGTGTATGAGTATACCTGTAAATCATTCACAGACTCACATTAAATGGAAGCCTCAAAGTAGCAAATGTATCAAACAAACAAAATGTGAGCATGTCTGCACTATCTGCATCTTTGTTTCTCTATGTAAGCATGACCATCTTGCTAAACTCTCGTTTCACAGCCACCTAATTGTTCATTCAACACATATTTATTTCGAGGCTATATATTAACAGCTGTGTCTAGTACTATGATTCTGGAAAATTAGGCTGCCAATGGCTTCTTGGAATCAGAGTCCTTGCAGACACTCAACAATGCCTCCAGGATAATGCAGATTCTACATGCAATATCAAAAGAGCAAAAAACATTTGCCCTGTCTTCAAGAAACTTGTTTTTTGAACAAAAAAGGAAAAAAAAATACGTGCATTAAATCACTAGGAAAAAAATGTCATTCATCTATTTGTTCAACATGATATATTTTCAACTTACTGATGATGGGCAGCTTGTCAGACAGAGTGAAGAAAGTATATGTTCCAATTTTAGAATATAATTCAGGGTCAGTTAATGCCAGATACTGTAATTTAGGGATGGGAGAGAGTAATCTTAGTTCCACAAAACTTACTTCAGTGATGGAAAGGACCTCGTGAGTATCTTGTCCAAACAAAGCTAGCATGATTTTATAGAGCAGGAAATTAGACAGATGGGGAAGGTTTTCCTGTAGAAATGGAGCTTAAAAATGGAATTGAGATGATGGGTGGAATTTGCTAGAGAAGAATAACAGAGGAGTACTCTACCAGAGGAAGAAACAAGCAAAGGGCCTGAACTGGGAGAGAGTATGCTATGGTTAGAATTTGTCCTGCAAAAAGCATATGTTGGAAACTTAATCCCCAAAGCAACAATGTTGTGAGATGAGGCCTAACGAGAGGTGATTAGGTTCTGAAGTCAGAGTGAATAAATTAATGATATTATCACAGGAGTGGGTTCATTGTCACAGGAGTGGATTTGCCCACTCTTGCACTCTTTTTCTCCTTATGTTTGTCCTTTCACCGTGTGATGGCTTCCATCATGATGCAGCAAGAAGGCCCTTTCAAGATGCTGGCACCTTGATCTTAGACTTACTAGCTTCCATAACTGTGAGAAATAAATTTCTGTTTATTAGAAATTACCTAGTCTATGGTATTCTGTTACAGCCGTGCAAAACAGACTAACACAGGGTGTGACTTATAAGTGGGCCTAAGAGGTAAGAGAGAAAGCTGAGCACTTAACTCAAGACTCAAGCACAGACAGAAGGATTCTCTACTGATTCATAACATACTGCAGGCATCAGAGAATGGAGCTCTTGAGAACATTATTCTCTCTCAAAAGAGAGATAGCAAGTAGATAAACAATTCCAAATAGTTGTTCACCTTTATTCCTTAAAGAAAAAAATAAGGGCTACACATAAAATGAACAATTGTAAACAATCTGTAGACTGGAAAAAAAAGACCTGTAGATTTTCCAGCTGTATAGGTATTTCCAAGATCATGTTTTTGAAGCAAGAATAAAAGCAATTGATATAAATTCTACTTTTACCACTTACTGTAACACTAAGTCCTTTTGGAGTTCTCAAATCTTAGGACCATTCTTTATTTTATAATGGAAGGATCATATTTCCACTTCTGGGCAGGATAGAGTAAGAGAGACCAGATTTATATTCCCACCTGAAACAACCACAGAAATGAAACAAAGTATGGAAACAACTATGTTCAAGTAACTGGAAATCAGACTATGAAAGATAGCGAGTCCCAAGAGATGGAAACAAATGAAGTAAAACTTTTGATTGCTACAACTTGAGAGAGTTTACATGCTGTGGTGCAGAAAAAGGAACCTAAACAAACCTAATGGTCTCACTGAGTTGAGACAGAGCTGAATGTCTGGGGAAATCAAGGCAACTGGAGATAGCTGGACAGAGTACCAGAGAGGAGAGAGGTGCGTAGAGAGAGGGACCTGAAGATTTTCAGAGCATTCTGTTCAAGTGCTTAGTACAGTATTGATCAAAGTACATGTATAGATAAATCACCTGAGGCTAGGGAAATACCTATAGATAGAATTACAGATAGCAGTGCCTGGCATTCACACTGAGCCAAGAATAGTGTGTTATCACCAACCAGGCTGAAAAAGTCACAACTCATGGGGCACTGGGTACAGTACTCAGGATGTTCTTGTCTCAGTGGTGGGGAATAATTAGCTCTGATAGAATACCACACCAGACTTATCTAACAAATCCTGAAAGTGCTACCTGAAAAGACTGAACTGTTTCCAAATAACCTAATTGTATCCCTGAATAAAGCTTAAGAACACATAGGAATACAAAAATATCCAGAACCCTAAAGAGCGTGTGGTACATATACACCATGGAATACTGTGCAACCATAAAAAAGAATGAGATCATGTCCTTCGCATGGACATGGATGGAGCTGCGGGTCATTATCCTTAGCAAACTAATGCAGGAACAGAAAAACCAAATACCACATGTACTTACTTATAAGTGGGAGCTAAATGGTGAGAACACATGGACACATTGTGGGGAACAACACACACTGGGCCTGTTGGAGTGTGGAGGGTAGGAGGAGAGAGGGGATCAGGAAAAATAACTAATGGGTACTAGGCTTAACGCCTGGGTGATGAAATAATCTGTACAACAAATCCCCATGACACATGTTTACCTATGTGACAAACCTGCACTTGTACCCCTGAACTTAAAATAAAAATTTCTTAAAAATCCAAAACCCAGTAAAGTAAAGCTTATTATAACTGGTATCAAATCAAAGAAAAAATAAAGCATGAAAAAAAGCAGGAAGAAACATTCAGAATGAGGACAATCAATTGATCAAATCTAACCCAGACCTGACACAGATGTTAGAATCAGCAGACTCTAAAATAGTTATTATTGCTGCATTCTATATGTTCAAAATGTTAAGTAGAAACATAGAAGATATAAATAATGCATGAGAAAACATAGAAAGTGCCATGAAAATTATGATGTCTGAGATGAAATACATACACTGAATGAAATTATCGGAAGATTAGAAATGGCATAAGTAAAAATTAGTGAACTTCAGAACATAGCAACAGAAACAGTCCAAAATGTAAAGCATAGAGAAAAAAGATTCAAGAAAAAAAAGGAAAGGAAAGGAAGAAAGGAAGAGAGATTCAGTGAGCTGTGGGATTTCAAGCAACATAAGAGATATGTTACTGAAGCCCCTAAAAGAGAAGAAAGGAGAGAATAGGAAAAGTTTTTGAAGAAATAATAAGTGAGTTTTCCAAATGTAATGAAAACTATAAATGCAGAGATTTAAGAGGCTCAAAGAACCCCAAACACAAAAAAAAGGTAAGGAAACTATTCCCAGGTACATCATAATCAAATTAGTCAAAGCCATTAATAAAGCAAAAAATTGTAAAGCACTCAGAAAAAATAAGATAAATACAGAGTAATAAATATCCAAATGACATCACATTTCTTGTCAGAAACAATGCAAACTTGAGGACAGTGGAGCAACATCTTTAAAGTACTGGAAAATAATAAACTGTCAAACTCTAATTCTACACTTGGTCAAAACGAACTTTCAAAAATGAAGGCAAAGAAAGGCTTTTTCTGACTTAATATTAGAAGAATTCATCAACATCAGACCCACAGTGTAAGAAATATTAAAGTCCTTCAAGCAGAAAAAAAAAATGATACTAGAAGGAAATATGTATCTATGCAAAGGAATGCAGAGCACTAGACATGGTAATGTGGTAACTATATGGGTAAATTTATAAAAATTTTGTTCATAATTTAAATATCTTGAAAAGATAATTGACTATTTAAACAACAAAACCAACCAACAAACAAACTGAATGTATTATGGAGTTTATAACATATGTATAAGTAAAATGTATGACAACCATAACATAAAAGATGATAGGAGAAAAATGGAACCACACTATTGCAAAATTTTTATTCTATATGTGAAATGATATAGTATCACTTGAAGGTAGACTGTGATAAGTCGAAGATGCATAGTATAAACACTAATGTAATCATAAAACAATAAGATAAAATTATAGCTAATAAGTCAACAAAGGATATAAAATAAAATGTAAAAATAATAAAAAGAAGGAAGAAAAAGAGGGAAAAAGGGAATAAAAAGCAGATGGAACAAATAGGAAGCAAATAGCAAGATGGTAGATGCAAACCAAAGAACATCAACAATCACATTAAATGTAAATGCTCTAAAGATTCCAGTAAAAGGCACATTGTCAGATTGTAAAAAGAGAACAAGACTCACTTGTACACCACCAACCAGAAACACAATTTAAATATCATGATACAAATCAGTTAAAAGGAAAAGGATAATGAAAGAACATTATGCTAACACATTATTCAAAAGAAAGCTTTAATGGCCGTATGAGAATAAAGTTGATTTTAGAGCAAGGAGTATTACCAGGGATAGAGAAGATCATTTTATAATGAAAACAGTGTTAATTCATTAGGAGAACATACTGATCCTAAAAGTTCATTAACCCAAATAAAAGAGTTTGTTTGTTTGCTTTGAGACGGAGTCTTGCTCTGTTGCCCAGGCTGGAGTGCAGTGACACGATCTCGTCTCATGCAACGTCCGCCTCTGGATTCAAGCAATTCTCCTGCCTCAGCTTCCTAAGTAGCTAGGATTACAGGCACCCACCACTATACCTGGCTAATTTTTTAATATATTTTTAGTAGACACAGGGTCTCACCAAGTTGGCCAGGCTGCTCTTGAACTCCTGACCTCAGGTGATCCGTCTGCCTTGGCCTCCCAAAGTGCTGGGATTACAGGCATAAACCACCGTGCCTGGCCAAGAATTTTAAAGTTCATGAAGCAAAAACCAATAGAACTGTAAGGAGAAATAGACAAATATACAATTATAATTGAGGATTTTAATAGTTCTCTCCTAATGATTGATAGAACAAGTAGGCAGAAAAGCAGCATGAGTATAGAAGACTTGAACAACACTATCAAACAACTTTATCTGATTGACATTTATATAACAACCCACTCAATAAGAACATCAAAAAACCTCTCTTTCAAGTAAGCAAGAAACATTTATCATGCTGGACCATATTCAGGGATATAACACAAGTATCAATACATTTAAAAGTATTATAAGTCATACAAATTAAGTTCTCTAACAAAAATAGAATTAAATTAAAAATCAATAACAAAATGATATTTGTAAAATCTCAAAGTATTTGAAAACTAGTGTAACACACTTCTAAATAACACATGAATTAAATAAGAAATAAAAAGAGAAATTATGAGATATTTTACACTAGACAAAAATGAAAACATAACATAGAATTTATGGCCTGCTGCCAAAGCAGTACTTAGGGGGAAATTTATAGCATGAAATTCATATATTAGAAAAGAAGGTCTCAAATCAATGACCTCAGCTTCCACTGTCAAAAAAAAAAAAAAAAGAAGAAGAAGCAGAGCGAAATAAGCATAAGAAAGGAGATAATAAAAATCAAAATTTTTATCAACTAAAAAGAAAACAAAATCGATAAAATCAAGAGTTCTTTCTTTGAAAAACAAAAGATAAAATTGATAAACCTCTAGGCAGACTGTTCAGGAAAAAGAGAGACACGAGACAGATTACCAACATCAGCAATGAGAAAGGTAATATTGCAGATCCTGTATATATTACAAAGGGAAGAAGGGAATATTATGAATAACTCTATGCTAATAATGTCAACGTAGATGAAATGGAAATATTTATTGAAAGACACAAACCACAAAAACTTACTCAAGAAGACATAGAGAACCTGAATAGGCTTAACTATTAAGAAAATTGAATTTGGAATTTAATACCTTCCCATGAAGAGAACTCCTGACCTGGATGGCTTCACTGATAAATTCTGCCAAATATATAAGAAAGAAATAGTACTAATTTTATACAACTCTTCACAGAAATTGAAGAGGAAGGACTACTTTCTAACTGATTCCATGAGGCCAATATTACACTCACACCAGAGCCAGACAAACACTACAAGAAAAGAAAACTACAGACGAATATCTCTCATATTGCATTAACATAAATACGAAATTTATTAGCAAAATTTTACTAAAAATTTATAAAGAGGACAATACATTATGACAAAGTGAAGTTTATCCCAGGAATTTACTTTTGGTTTAACATTTGAAAACGCAAACAAACTTACAAACTTCACCATACAAACAAACTAAAAACTAAATGAAACCACATGATCATTTATATAGAAATAAAATTCACTTGACGTAAGTCAACACGTTTCTGATAAATAAATAAATAAATAAATAAATAACTCTTGGGAAACTAGAAATAGAAGGGGACTTCCTCAACTCGATAAAGGGAATTGTGGTAGTCAGACTCTAAGATAACTTCCAATGATCCCTGCCTCTTTTGTAATCCCTTCCCCGATTGTAGGCTAAACCTAGTGGTGACTCATTCATTTTATTTTTTATTTTTTATTTTTATTTTTATTTTTGGCAGAGTCTCCCTTTGTTACCCAGGCTGAAGTGCAATGGCAAGATCTCGGCTCACTGCAACCTCCACCTCCCGGGTTCAAGCGATTCTCCTGCCTCAGCCTCCCGAGTAGCTGGGATTACAGGCATGCATCACCAAGCCCAGCTAATTTTTGAGACGGGGTTTCATCATGTTGGCCAGGTTGGTCTCGAAGTCCTGACCTCAAGTGATCCACCTCCCTCAGCCTCCCAAAGTGTTGGCATTACATGTGTGAGCCACCGCGCCTGGCTGTTTCATTCTTTATGACAGAATTCTAGAAAGTGATGGGGCATCACTTCTGAGATTAGCTTACAAAATGAGTGTGGCTTCTATCTTCTATCTTGCTTGCCGTCACGTGCTCTGAGGAAAGCCAGCGGCCGAGGTATGACTTCCCTACGGACAGCACCATGTGGCAAAAAACTGATAAGAGTTCCCTGGCCAAAAGCCAGTGAGAAACTGACACCCACAATCAGACAGCCTGTGAGAAAATGAATTCTGCCAACAACCACATGAGTGAGCTTGGAAGCAAATCTGCCCTGAACTCAGATTTCAGATGAAACAAAAGCCACAGCTAAGACCTTGATTACAGTCATGTGAGAAACCTTGGGGCAGATTCCTGACCTACTTAAACTGTGAGATAATAAATGTTTGTTAAGTTGCTATGGGGTTTTTTTGTTTGTTTTTTTCTTTTAATTAATTAATTAATTTTTATTTTCGTTTAGATATAAGACTTCACTCTGTCACTCATGCTGTAGTACAGAGGCATGATCCAGGCTCACTGCAACCTTAAACTCCTGGGTTCAGGTGACCCTCCCATCTCAGCCTCCCAAGTAGCTGGGACTATAGGCACATGCCAATACACCTGGCTAATTAAAAAATGTTTAATAGAGACAGAGTCTTAACATGTTGCCCTGGCAGGTCTTGAACTCCTGGCCCCAAGCAATCCTCCTGCCTTGGCCTCCCAAAGCACTGGGATTACAGGTGTGAGCCATTACTCCCAGCCTAAATTGCTCCTTTAAGGTAATTCGTTATGCAGCAATGGAAAATGAATACAGGCATGGCATGTGCAAAAAAAATCTACCACTAACATCATACATAATAGTGAAAGACTACATGATTTTCCCCTAAGATCAGTAACAGGAAAAAAAAAAAATTTGCTGTCACCACTTCCACCACTTCTATTCAACGTTGAGTTAGAATTCTAGCCAGTATAACCAAACAAAGAAAATTAATAAATGTCATCCAGATTGGAACGGAAGAAATAAAGCACTTTTTATTCTTAAACAACATGATAATCTGTGTGGAAAATCCCATTGCAGCTACAGAAAAAAAAGCTACTAAAACTAAAACTCAAGTTTAGCAAGTAAGTTTCAGGATACAAGATTAATATACAAAAGTCATTGATATTTCTATATATAGATGATCCCTGACTTATGATGATTTGACTTACAATTTTTTACCTTTAGGATGGTGTGAAAACAATCTGCATTTAGTAGGAAACAGTATGATAGTCTATCACGATGCTGGGCAGTGGCAGCGAGACACAAATCCCAGTCTTCCGTGCAAGAATGAGGGTAAACACCCAATGTTCTAAAGTGTACCGTGTTGCCAAATGATTTTGCCCAACTATATAATGTAAGTGTTCTGAGCACGTTTACGGTAGGCTAGGCTAGGCTTTGATGTTCGGTAGGTTAGGTGTAGTAAATGCATTTTCCATTTATAATGGGTTTATTGGGACATACACACACTGTAGATTGAGGAGAATCTGTACTAGCAACCATGAGAAATTGAAATTCAATAAACAATAACACTTATAATAGCATCAAAAATATGAAACAGACAAATCTGGAAAAAGATGTGAAAGACTTGTACACGAAAGATTACAAAACATTGCTGAGAGAAATTAAACAAGAGACTTGGTATAATTGAGATATGAACTCTCCTTAAATTGATCTATAGATTTAACATAATTGTAATCAAAGTCTCAGCGGGCCTTTTTTTTACAGAAAATGAAAATTAGAGTCTAAAATTTATAAGAAAATGCAAGAGACCTCAAATGGCCAAAACAACTTTGAAGAACAACAATTTTGGATGAATTATAGTACCCGATTTCAAAACTTATTATAAAGCTGTAGTAATCAAGAGAGTAAGGGATTAGCATCAAGACAGAAAAATAGATCAATGAAATAAAAAAGAATTCGAAAATAGACTCATACATATATAGACACCTGATTTTCAACAAATGTGCAATGGCAATTCAATGTAGAAAGATAGCATTTTGACAAATAGTGCTGAAACAATTGGATAGCCTCATGCAAAAAAAAAAAAAAAAACTTTGGTCCGTAATACCTCATACCATACACAGAAATTAATTCAATATTTATCCTAGACCTAAATATAAAAACTAAAACTTCAAAACTTCTAGAAGAAAATCTTTATGACCTTGGATTAGGCAAAGATTTCTTATATGCCATATCAATACCATAATCCATTAAAAAATTGATGAACTGGACTTCAACAAAGTTAAAAACATTTGCTCTTCAAAAGACACTCTTAAGAGAATAAAAAGAGAAACCACCGACTGGGAGAAAATATATACAAAGCATATGTGTGATACAATACTTGTATTCAGAATGTATAAAGAACTCTCAAAATTCAACAAAAAGAAAACAAATGACCCAATTAAAAAATGGGCAAAATACTTTGACAGACACTTCACCGAATATATACTGATGACAAATAAGCACACAAACAATGCTCAATATAATTAGCCATTAAGGGAATGCAAATTGAAAACACAATTAGATACCACTACACATCTATTAAATTAAATTGAAAGTACAAAGATTGACGACCAGACCGAGATTTGGGGAGAATGCGTAGGAGCTGAAACTTTCATAGCCTGCAGCTGAGAATGTAAAATAACATATATAACATGTAATAATAATATGTTATAATAATATAAATGTTAAACATATGCCTACCATATGATCTAGGTGTTTTCATGTATATTTACCCAAGAGAAAATAAAGCACATGTTCATACAAAGACTTATAAGAATGTTCATAGCAACTTTATTTGTAATAGCGCAAAACTGGAAGCAAGTCAAATTTCCATCAACAGATGAATATGTCAACATCGTGAGATTTCCATACAATGGAATGCTACTCAGTAATGAAAAGGAATGAACTGTGATACATGCAGCAACATGGATGAAGCTCAAAATAATTATGCTGAGTGCAAAAACACAGACTTCTTTCATCCAAAAAAGGAGTATATAGTGTTTGATTATATTAATCTAAAATTCTAGAAAATGCCAACCAATCTATCTACACTAATTATCTAAACAAACTAAACTAATCTATGGCAGAGAGGAGATCAGTGGTTGCTTGGGAAAGAGCACAAGGAAACTCCTGGGGGCGATACATATTGTGCTAACAATTTCACAGCTGTATACGTATGTCAAAACTTATCAAATTATTTTAAATATATACAGCTTATTTCAATGATGTCTCTATAAAGCTATTGAAAATGAGAGACAAAAAAAAAAAAACCCGGAATGATTATAACTCTTACATGAAAAGACTATTACAATGATGAAATTAAATACTGTATACTCAATGACTTTAGAAATAAACTGTACAATGTGAGCTGCTATTATTATCTGTGCATATTCCTTATCAATTTTAAGTGTTGATGATAAAGTTTACTTATACAAATTTTCACAAGACTGTTCTTGCTGTGTGAGGAGTATGCCTGCAATGATTGTACCACGTATGGTAATTTTAGTTCTTTTAAGCCTGGTTTGGCATAAATCAGCATTCATTTGCCAGAACATGACATGTATTAAATCTTTCTTCCTCCCTGTCTTTTTGTCTTTCAATCTTGACCCTGATTACCTTCCAGATGCTCTATGAGGATAGCTGGGAGCATTATTAGGTTCATCATTTATTCAGCATATATAACCAGCTATTTAAAAATTTACTGCAGAGATGCATATCATCATTGAAGTTAAAATAAAACACACTAAGTATAAGCTCCATTTTTCAAAGGGCTTATCCAATAAGTCAAACCATAGAAAGTAGAAAGTCTGGCTTCTAACTGTAAAATCAGGAAAAATATCTGTGCCTTGTCCAATCAAACATTTGAGGCCAACCAAACTCCTTGGGAAAGCTTAATTTTTTTTATAAACCAATTTATGAGTTTAGGGCTAAAATGTTTTAGGAGCCTCATTGCTAAGCCAGAGGTATCAATATTTTTCTGTTAACAGGCAAGCTGTCACATAAACAAATCAGTTGAAAACCTCCATTTAGCAACTCAGGAAAAATGCCTGCTCCAGAGGCACACCAAAGCCAGTTCTTTGCTCTATTTTGGTCTCCTAAGCTGGACCAGCAAAAACCTCACCAGTTTCTGTTCTAGTGAGTATACGTATCACTATTCTACGTCTATTTAAAAGATTCTAATTAATTTTGCTAAATACAGTGTTGTAATTTGTTGATTCAAGAACAAATATTTTCTCTGTTATTTGGGAAAGGGGAGTTTAAGGCCTTATGTTGGTACTGTTTATTATGTCCTTTCTCCTCCTGGAGTTACAAATGTGATAGAACATAAAGTCTCCTGGCAAGGCTGAGCTTGTAACTTTTGAGATTTGGAGAGGAAAAGAAAGACCCCATGATTAAGACAACCACTTTTCTTTTTCTTTTTTTTTT
>NW_012102132.1:4619075-4632415 GCF_000951045.1 Mandrillus leucophaeus
GTTTCAGCTTTCTACTTATGGCTAGCCAATTTTCCCAGCACCATTTATTAAATAGGGAATCCTTTCCCCATTTCTTGTTTCTCTCAGGTTAAGACAACCACTTTTCTAAGGGCTTCCCATTTGCAGGGGTATATCACTGTCCATGTTATTATTATTTTTTGCCTTTCTGAATCCTAAAATAAAAGCAGTGCTTACAATCATTAAATGGAAACAGGAGTGAATGCCGTTAAGGCATGCTACATGGTGCTGACAAATCTTTGACTTATCATCATGCTATGCTAAGACTTTCTCCCAGTTTGAATAAACTGAATAGTCATTCATTTAAGCAACACCAAGTCAGCCAATTCTAGGCACCAAGAATTGTGCTAGGTGCTAAGGATCAAATAACCCTTAAGATGTAGTTCTTTCTTTGAAAGGAAATGATATGTGAATATAACATATTTCATGTGTGAGCTGAGGTATAAAATGTGATACATATACATCCTTTTTGGAAACCATTTACTGCATAAAGCAAGATATTCCTCTGTGTGTGTATTCATGTGTATGACAGGTATGTGTCTTTTAGCTTTTTGTTATAGCACAATACTGAAAAGGAATGTGTCAGGTAGCATTTACCAAAGTTGATCATGTACCACCTCCATCAGAATCACATGGAAGTGCTTGGGGAAAAAAAAATGGTCTTGGGCTCCACTCCAGTTCTAATTATCAGCATCTGGGAGGTAGGACCTGCGAATCTGAACATTAACTCATTTCCTTCCACTCCAGTTCTAATTATCACCATGTGGGAGGTAGGACCTGCGAATCTGAACATTAACTCATTTCCTAGGTAGCTTGATACACATCAAGTTTTAAGAAAATGCTGCTGGAATGCGAGAAAATATTCTCAAATTAGGCATGCAACAAAGGCCTAATATCCAGAACCTATAAGAAACTTAAGCAAATTAACACACACAAAAAAAGAACCCCATTAAAAAGTAGGCAAAGGACACGAGCAGACACTTCAAAAGAATACATACATGCGGCCAAAAAGTATATGAAGAAATGCTCAGCATCACTAATCATTATATAACTGCAAATCAAAATCACAATGAGATACCATCTCACACGAGTTAGAATGGCTACTATTAAAAAGTCAAAAACTAACAGATGCTAGTGAGGATACAAAGAGGAAACTCTTACACACTGCTGGTAGGAATGTAAATTAGTTCAGCCATTATGGAAAGCAGTTTGGCAATTTCTGAAAGAACTTAAAAATATAACTACCATTCTACCCTGCAATCCCATTATTGCATGTATACTCAAAGGAATATAAATCGTTCTACCATAAAGACATGTGCACTATTCATAATAGCAAACGCATGGAATCAAGTAAATGTCCATCTGTGGTAGACTGGAAAAAGAAAATGTGATACATATATTCCATGGAATACTATACCTCCGTAAAAAAGAACAAGATCATGTCCTTTGCAGCAATATGGATGGAGTTGGAGACCATTATGTTAAGCAAACTAACACAGGAACACAAAACCAAATACTGCATGTTCTCACTTATAAGTGGGAGCTAAACACTGAGTACACGTGAACACAAAGGAAGAAACTATGGACACCAGGGCCTACTTGAGGGTGGAGGGTGGGAGAAGGGTGAAGATAGAAAAACTACCTATCAGGTACTATGCTTGTTACCTGGGTGACTAAGTAATCTGTACACCAAACCTTCATGACATGCAATTTGCCTATATAACAAAACTACACGTGCACCCCTGAATCTAAAATAAATATTAAAAGTAAATAAATTAAAAATAAATAACAATTTTAAAATAACAATTTTAAAAAGTGCTGCTGTATGAACAAGTTACAAGAATGACACCAAGTTTTAAAATGTGAAAGTGGCCTCTTGGATATAATGAGAGAAAAGTACAGATGGTCTCCCACAACTCCTGAAAAAGGCATACAAGCTTTGTTGTGTCCGTAGTGGCTCAGGGTCACTACCTCTGAAATAGCAGTGTTATCTTCCTAGGGAGGAAAAGAAATGTTTGCTAGGGGAAAGTTTGGCCAGCAGAGAAAGGCAGTGGGAAGAAGAGGCTAAGAACTTGGGAAATGAGTTGTTGGTTCTCACTCTGCTTTGGCTGCCCACTGGTTTTGTGAGATCAGAAGAATCATTTCTCTGATTGTTACTTTTATTTTTTTAATGGAAGGCAAAAATTACATAAATACACTTTTGCCACATATAATATAAATCAATGCCTTCCCTGCCTATCTGATTAGGTCATTGTGAGGTGCCAAGGAAATAAAGACATGACAGTCTCTTGAAAAGAATAAAGGGTTTAACAAATGCAAAGTATTCAGCTTATTCTCCTATTACCATTTCTCCTGAGAGTATCCGAAAGCAAAGTAATGTCCTTTCTATTTGACTTATAAGTGGGACATCTAGCTGGCTTTCCTTTACCTCTAACTTTCAAAGACTAAGTAATAGCTGCCACTACTGTCCCTTCTCCTCAGTCCTGAAGCAACCACTGGAATTCAGAGGAGACCATTGTGGTAGGATTCTTGGAGCAAAGGCCACATGAGAGGCCCACTGTCTATGCCTTCCTCAACATTTAATTTCTCTTTTAATAGATGAAATCTGTGAGCTCCGAACCATTGGGATTATTATTCAATGTTTACACTGAGCATAAGAAACCTGTAACTTGTTGCCATGGCAACAAGATTTCCTGTGTAATTTTTTTTCAAATTGGACTTCCTTAAATGAAAACATCTACAGCACTGCTGCTCTTTGTCACAAAATGGAGGGGCACTGTATTCATTATATATGACCATGTAACAGATTACTCCAAAACTTAGTGGTTTTAAGCAAAAAACGTTTATCAACTCCCAGTTTCTGTGGGTCAGAAATCCAGGAGTTGCTAGATAGGATCTCCTAACTCACAAGGCTGCAATCAAGATGTAAGCTGAACTTGCAATTTCATCTTGGGAAGGATCAGCTTCTAAGCTCACTCACATGGTTGTCAGCAGGATTTAGTTTTCTGGGGACTGTTTGTTAGACTGGGGATCTCAAGTTCTTGCTGGCTGCTGGCCAGAGGCTTCTCTCGATTCCTTGCCACATGGACATATTTATAAGGCAGTTCACAACATGGCAGTTTGCTTCTCTTAAAGCGAGGACTCTGAGAGAGAGAGAGAGGACTAATCTCAGAAGGGACATCCTGTGACTTTTGCCACATCCTGCTAATTAAAAGCAAGTCACTAAATCCAGCCCACACTCAAGAGGAGGAGATTACACAAGGGCATGAATACCAGGAAGCAGGAACCATTGGGAGCCCTTTTAGAAACACTTATTTAAAGGTCAATTAAGTAATACATTAGGCTCACTCCTGTAATCTCAGCACTTTGGGAGGCCGAGGCGGGTGGATCACTTGAGGTCAGGAGTTTGAGACCAGCCTGACCAACATGGTGAAACCCCGTCTTTACTAAAAAAAAAAATACAAAATTAGCCAGGTATGGTGGCACACACCAGTAATCCCAGCTATTTGGGAGGCTGAGGCAGGAGAATCACTTGAACTCAGGAGGCGGAGGTTGCAGTGAGCCAAGATAGTGCCAGTGTACTCCAGCTAGGGCAACAAGAGCAAAACTCTGTCTCAAAAAATAAAAAAAATAAAATAAATTAGTGATTTGTCAGTCAATGACTTATATTTGTCATGTATCTCCTTTATATACATGGTAAATAGTGAAGTGTTCAGAGTACAAAATATGCTTAATTCTATATTAAAGCATTTGCCCTATCACATCCTATTATCATATATAATCAATTTGTTTGTGTTCTTTAAATCTATAGTTATAGCATAGAGAAAGGAAAAGTTATTTGAGAACAAGGAATGACTTATTCTCATTCCTTGACAATATATGACAAGTTGGGGAAGTATTCATGAGCACATAAATAGTAGGGAATTTATAGAGGCAATATAGTATAGAGCTTGATGATATTGACTCAAGGAGTCAAGGAGTTTTAAATTCAAATCCCCACTCAGCCATTTGGTAGCTGTGTGACTTTGGGCCAGTAAGTTAATTTCTCTTAAGTCTTGATTTATTTGCCTAAATAATGAGGATTAAAATAGTTCCTCAATCATATGATTATTGTAACAACTAAATGAAGACATATATTTAAAAAGAGGAGCACCGGGCCAGACACATATTAAGTACTTAATAAATACCATGTTATTATATGATTTATTGGGATCTTGAAGTAGGATGGAGGTCACTAGATCACTTCTGTTTGAGGAATCTGGAATTAAGGGTTCTTTCTACTATTCATTAGGACTCCTGGGGCTATAATATCATATTTTCCTTTATTTTCCCCATTGTATGAAGAGTTCAATTGTGCTTTAATGTCCTCTAAGAATATGTTTCATCTTTTACTCTCACATTTAACTTCTTCTTGGGGGTCAATCTTTATAGTTTTGACATATTCCTTAGCAAAAAACCACCATTATCATTTTATGGTGACCTATTTTCAGGTAAATATGACGTATTAGAGGAAGAATTCCTGCCTCCACCAAGCTTGAAGAGTGATTTATGTACAATGACAGGTTAAAATGAGCTAGTTTTCCACACTGATATAAAACGGGTACTGCAAATTTTGTTCTTCCTGGTCCCTGACTGCTCACTTAAAAGTTGATTTATTCTGATTCACTTCTCTACTTTTTCTGACTTTGCCATTATTTTTTCATGAAGAGACATCACTTCAAGTTTTCTTAATGCTTTTGTCCAGGGTAGGGGCAAGTCTCTGGAAATCACTAGCCAAGCCCTCTTGAGCTTATTTTGATGTGGCTTTGTTTATTACCTGCAGCAGAGTCCAGTGTTTAGATTCTCTATTGCGTTTACTTCAGCCCTGATTTGGGGAATTTCTTTTCTTTTCTTTTCTTTTCTTTTTTTGCTGCATTCTCCCTCAACTACTTCCCTCATGCTTTCACTTCATCTGGTACTAACGAGAGTGCAATGTGGAACTAAGAGCCCCTGGTGCTATACCTTCCTGGGAACCTGGTAGCTTCACATTCCTGTTTATTTGCTCCTCCGAGTTCTTGTTAGTTTGATGCCGTTGGTTGCCTAGGGCATAGGAAATAATACATGTTTTGATTGATAGCCTTGAGTTGTAACAGATAATTGATACCACTCATCCTCAGCCTGTTACTGACACCCAAACCATAGTTTTGTATGACAAGAATAGTGTCTCGTTGAAAGAAAACTGGATATCAGCAGGTTACTTTTGTAGATACCCTTCCAGGTATTCCTTGAAAACAACTGAACTAGGCTTTCACCATGAAGCTTGAGTAAACTCTGTGTTTAATGTTGCTGAAGAGTTTAAAACCAGCCAATCTCTTCTTCTCTTCTGCTAAGAGATTTTTACCCTATATGGATTCAAATAGGGTGAGGGGGGGGTGCCAAAGGAGTCAGCAATTACTGAATGCTAACTGCTTCCCAGGCTCTAAGCCTAGTACTTAACCAGGTTAGCTCATCTAATTCTCACAAGAACATTAAGAAATATGTAGTACTAGCCTCATAATACAAATGGAAAAATTGAGGCCCCGAAAAGCTCCAGAATTACACATACATCAACATACATCATTGATCTAGGATTTAATCTCATCTCTCACTGAATCTCAAGGTTACTCCTACTATGCTAAAAAGAAGAGCACTCTACTTGTTGCTATTGTTGAGGCCCAGCTACATGTCACAATAATAATAGTTAAAATCTATATAGCACCTCCTAAGTGTTAACCAATTAAATCCTCACAACAATACTGTGAGTTAGTTATTATCTCTATTTTACAGATGAGGAAACTGAAGCATGCATTGCTGAACATCACAGGGCTTACAAGTGGCAAAGCCAGAACCTGAAGGCAGGTGGAATGGCTCCATAGTCTCAACAATGTACATAACCTTCTATACTCACCAGCATATTTGATTAATTACTCAGGTCATTAGCAAATCCGTTCGCCTCAGTTATCTACTGCTACATAACAAACTACTCCAAAAACATAGTGGATTGAAAGAATAATTTTATTTTGTTCATGGTTTTATGAGTTGGGAATTCAGGAAGGGCTCAGTTGTGCTCTTTCTGGCTCCATGTGGCATCAGTTGGGATGACTGGGGCTGAAGAATCTATTTCCAAGATGACTTCACATATATGCCCGGTGCCTTCTTTTTCCCTGTGTACTCTCTCTCTCTCCATATGTCATTTCAACTTCTATGCCACTGTCCAGCCTTGTAAAATTTTGTTATTGTTAATGCCCAAGAAAATTATCTAGCAAGAGATATCCATTCTCGACCAAAATTTGAAATAATTTTCAAAAGAATATAAAATCTACTGAGGGTAAAGGTCATAGATGAGACAAAGCTTATTTTGTGAAATAGCAACAGACATAGACTTTTTGTCATTTGAAACAACTTAACACAAAGAAGTTTTCAGATAATATTGGGCACATATCAACCATCCCAGGGGGTGCAAGTGGCCTCAGCCAATTGTATGGAGACCTGAAGACCTGGGATGGCCCTGAAGAACTTTCTCAAACTGGAGCAAGTGGGTCGAGTCTTCATACATCCAGATATACCAATCATTGGGTATCAGTTCCCCCACAGAAAGGGCGTATGACTTTGGATGAGGCAGATCTCTTCAGCAGAAAGCAATTTCTAGAAAGGGTTAACAGCTAAAGGATGTATGTTGCCAACAATCCTAAAACCTGAGAGAGTGAGTACTTTAATCCTGAAGGTAGTATCTTAGCAGCATACCACAGCACCCACTACAGTGTTTATAACATATAAAGTAAGGAATTAAGGATATTTGAGTCTTCCCTGTTCTTAATCTGTAGCAAGTTTTTATTCTTCAAACAATGCCTATTCCTGAGCTACTTCATGATACACTGAAAAAGACATTTCATGAATGTCAAGCAGTTGTTGATTTCTCAGCCTATTAGTGCACTTTCATGAATATAGATTATTTTTTCTTACAACTCATGCTTCACGTTAGGGGAATAAAATGCCAAATAGTTCCAAGGTATTGATTGCATTCTACTCAAAAACAATGTCATCTACATAACCAAAATCTTACACAAATTGAAAAATAAAGATTTTGCTATTACTTCAGGAATCAAATGCTTTGTAAATAGTTCTATTGTAAATAGTTCTATCGTCATGTCTTAACAATTTGTAATAATCCACTTACTATTTTTTTCTAAGATAAGCCTTCTTTCTTTCTTTATTTCTATTTAGTTCTATAATGTTTACTGTATGCTGGTATTGTTCTAAGTGGTTAACATACAGTAATTTATTTAATTCTTACAATCACATGACTTAGGTAAAATTATTCAATTCATTTTACTGATGAGCATATTAAGGCATACAGAGGGCTAAGTAACTCACATAGCTGGTTAGTAGTAGCTGGGATTTCAACCCAGGCAGTCTGCCTCCAGGGCCCCTGCTCCTCGCCACTATGCTATGCTACCTTTGTAATATCATATGCTAACACCATGTGTCTTCTGATACTTTATGGAAGTCTGGATGTGAAATCTTCATTTCTTACCTCTTGATGCTTATGAAACACTATGTTAATCCTATGGGATCCCAGACAGTTCTCTTAAATGTGTGTTTGTATATCTGATGCGTGGGGGGATGTGGTGGAGGCAAAGTGGTGGTGATGGTGATAAGGGTATCAGCATGTAGTGTGAGTAAAGGAGACAAGATTTTTGTACGTATAAAATTTATGTTATTTTAAGAGGCAGTAATCATATTATCATGTCAAGATTATAGCCTAGTCCTAGAAAATAATTACTCCTGATGAGAAAATTACCTTTAAGCAGTTCCATGCAGTCCAGATTAGTCAGGATAGCCTATCAAAATCATCTACTTTTCCATGTAAGGTTAATTAAGAAATGTTAATCAAAAATACATACCCATTGGCCAGGCGTGGTGGCTCAGGCCTGCAATCCCAGCACTTTGGGAGGCTGAGGCGGGTGGATCACTTGAGCCCAGGAGTTCGAGACCAGTCTGGGCAACATGGTGAAGCCCTGTCTCTTCTCTCTCTTTCTCTCTCTCATTCTCTCTCTCTCTCTCTATCTATCATCTATATATAGTATATAATGATATATATATATATAATATTTATATATATTTAAAAAATTAGCTGTGCACAGTGGCATGCATCCGTTACTTAACCAGCTACTTGGGAGGCTGAAGCAGGAGAATCTCTTGAACCCAGGAGTCAGAGGTTGCAGTGAGCCCAGATAGTGCCATTGTACTCCAGCCTGGGCAACTAGAGTAAAACCCTGTATCCAAAAAAAAAAAAAAAAAAGTTAATTTAACATACATATCCATTTTTCCAGACCATTTCATGGTAAGAATGTTTTCTTTTCTTTTTTTTTTTTTCCACTATACTCAATTCTTTCTCAAAATATCTTGGAGTTCTCCCAATTTCATCTTAAATGTCACAGATAGGCACCAGTTATTGTAACAGATATTGCCAGCTACATTCATTCCTAATGCTGATACCCTATGTACCTCTCTTATGTTATGCATTTTGGAAAACTTTCTCAGAACCCTCATCAAAACTAGTGTAGCTTCCAAAAGCATGGGCAAAGAGTGTTTTCATTGCTTCATTGGCCACTCCCACCTCAACCTTGAAGCCAGTCTTGTCCCATGACTAATGAGGTAGCCTCACAAGAATTATTTTCAGGCTCTCCATTCTGTCTCAGCTGCAGAATTGTGGGCTAATAGAAATGGTGCAGAAGCTGCTTTGCCCAAACTACTCTCCAATCTCCTCTCGGTGTTGCAAAATCAACAAAGCTGTTTCCTGCCTAGATAATTATGGGCAGAGAATCTGGGCTGCACATGGTCTAAAATCACAGAAGCAATTCTCATAGGTGGGTATGACAACGAAAGAACTAAGATTGTTTTTTGGAACTTATTTTCTAGCCATGTGCCCTGTACATTCCCCAAACCACGTGTTGAGTCATATTCAGTAATATTGTAGGGGCCAAAGTGAAGAAGTCTTGTATCTCCATATTCACTAGTGCAACAGATGACCTCGAATCGACCAGTTAGAAGGTAGGCTTAAAAGAGGTCCCTCCTTGTTTTTTAAAGTGGGGTTCCTCGGGCCACAGAGGGTCTACGGTCTTGTTATCAGACATCTGTAAGCATTTTTATGCAAATCTACTAACTCTACATTTAGATTTTGATAATAATATGAATATATTCAATTAAGCATAGTCTTTATAATCCCACCGACCAATTAATGTGGTCTGTTACTGTATTTCCGTACCTGCATGTGTATAATTAGGTTTACTATCCCATTACTGTTAAATAATATCACTTTACTGTTATTGCCTAATTTTTGAAAATGAAGTAGATGTAATATATAAAAGATACCATTATCCTCCAGTAAAAGACAAATGACCTAACAGCCAACACAGTAAGAGCAGAGGTTTTACAGTAGTTTGAAAAAGAGGCAAGTCAAAAACAGGCTTACGTCAGCCTCAGAGCCTTTGCACCCACTGTTCCCTCTCTCTGGAACACTGACCCTTCCCTTACTCAGTAACACCCAAATACTCACTCTTTCACCTTATTCGAGTTTTCTATACAAATACCACCTTCTCCATGAGGCCTTTCCTAAATTACAAATTGCAGCTCCCTTTTCTCAAATCTCCCCTTCTCTAGATTTTTTTCTCCTTAGCACTCAATATCATCTGACACACTACATATTTCACTTATTTATTTGGTTTTCTATCTGTCTATAACACTAGAATGTAAGCTTCATGAAGATGGGGAAGTTTATTTTGCTTACAGATATATTTGGGGTGCCTAAAAAGCACCACTGGGAATAACAGGTGCTCACCCAGTGCTTGTCAAATGAACAAACACACACATGAAGGAATGAAGATTTAAACTGTAAATACCAGTTTGCCTTTATCATCTTATTTGTTACATAAATGTTATTAATTTGTATTTTGTCACTTCCTAGTTTTGCTCACTTTTCATTTGGAAATCTATTGTTTTTTAACTTATACTGGTGGAATGACAATACATATAAGCAGCTTATTATACGTAAGTGATATAGCTTAGGTATTTGTCCCCTCTGAATCTCATGCTGAAATGTAATCCCCAGTGTTGGAGATGGGACCTGGTGAGAGGTGTTTGGATCATGGGGGTGGAACCTTCATGAATGGCTAGGTGCCACCTCCTTGGTGTTAAGTGAGTTCTCACTCTGAGTTCACAGGTGCTCTGGTCATTTAAAAGTGTGTTCACCTCCCCCATCTCGCTCTTGTTCTTGTCCTCACCAGGTGGGATACCCGCTCCCCTTTCCATCATGATTGTAAGCTTCCTCAGGCCCTCACCAGAAGCAGATGCAGGCACTACACTTCTTGTACTGTCTGTAGAACCATGAGCCAATTAAATCTCTTTTCTTTATAAATTACCCAGCCTCAAGTATTACTTTACAGCAATGCAAAAATGGCCTACCACATCTAGCGCTTGTCCCTACATATTTAAATAACTCAAGAAGAAATAGTAAAGATAACACTTACGTGCAGTCTTTCTTCCCCTTTAAAAGATATTTGTATGTTGTCCAAATTTTAAAAGCAATGTTGGATAAGAAGATTGTTGGCTACTGAGTCATCAGGAGGGGATCCTATTTGCTGGGGCACTCTGTGATTCCATCTTTGCGTTTGATTTTTCAAGTTCCTCCTGTCTCCCTGCACCCTACCTTGGGCAGCAAAAATTGTACAAAACAAGAAGTGGGATGTGGGCTGTTGAGTAGCATTTTTACAGAAAAATAAAGTACTGTTACGGAAGTCAGCTCCCCTCCTGCGCATTAGCGTTACTCAAAAATTGCAACCGCTTTAAGAATCCATCTTTTAAATAAGATCTCATTTCTCTGAAATTGTAGCTATTGTAAAGCACATCCGGAGGTTTATATGGTAGTGTATATTTTCCCTCTTAAGTTGATGGTTGTGACTATTAGGCAGTTGTTGAATGTACCAAAAAATCAATTGTTCTGGGGATGATTTCTCCACCAATTGTTCAATCCCAAAGTGTCTTGATGGTGCTAGCTCAGTGCTTCAAATGCTTGCTAAGCTCTTTTATCAGCTATTTCTTTGATTATTCCAGAAGACTCCGGACAGTACTTTCAAATACAGAAGGAACTCTATAATTTTAAAGGTATTTTATAAATAGGCTTTTTCAGCCTCAATCTTAGAGGTGGATATAAAACACTGTATTCTGGGGTTTAGACACTCTTCCTCTGCTCACGCCTTATCCCTGCATCAACCATGGATATGCCACAAACAGAAATACTTAAATCTTTCATTTAGCTACAAAACAATAATGGTTTTGGAGCTTAAGCCTCAGAAATATGAGTAAGAAATCCAACCATCACAAAATGGCAGAGAAAAGAGAAAAGAGGATATTTTAGTTCGTATGTAGAAAGTATAGATTACAGATGGGAAAATTCCTATTTCTCTTCCTCTCCTGAACACACAAAGTATCTATTGCTATAGGATTCTGTAGCTAAAGAAAAATAAAATCAGCCTTAGTGAAAAATTATTCCCACATGGTCCTGACCATTATACCACATCTTTCTACCACTTAGACATTCACCCTTTATTGTGTGCATTATCTTAGTACTGCATCAAATGCAAAAAAAAAAAAAGCACAATTACATGATCTCCTTTTAGGAGTGTGATGTTGGATCCCATGTGTCCAGTGGGAGCCTCCTGTCCTCTTCCTTCAAGAGTACTCCTGGGACAGGTAGCCAGCATAATGTATAGTTTGGTTCTCTGTATCCCTGTATTCTGCATCCTCAGATTCAACCAGTCGTGGATCAAAAGTATTTGAAAAGGTACATTGTTGGTGGGAATGTAAATGAGTAAAACCACTATGGAGAACAGTTAGGAGGTTCCTCAAAACAAGAAATAGAGCTACCATACAATCTAGCAATCCCACTGCTAGGTATATATCCAAAAGAAAGGAAACCAGTATATCGAAGATATATCTGCAGGCCCATGTTTGTTGCAGCTCTGTTCACAACAGCCAATATCTGGAAGCAACCTATGTGTTCATCAACAGATGAATGGATAGAGAAAATGTGGTGCTTATACACAATGGAGTACTATTCAGCCATAAAAAAGGATGAGATCTTGTCATTTGCAACAACATGGATGGAACTGGAGATAATTATGTTAAGTGAAATGAGCCAGGCACAGAAAGACAAACATCACATGTTCTCACTTATTTGTGGGAACTAAAAATAAAAACAACTGAACTCATGGACAAAAAGAGGACAGAAGGATGGTTACCAGAGGCTGAGAAGGGTAGTTTGGGGTGGGAGTGGGAAGTTGGGATGGTTAATGGGTACAAAAAAATGGAAAAAATGAATAAGACCTAGTACTTTGCTAGCACAACAGAGGGAAAACAGTCAATAATAATTTAATTGTGCATTATAAAATAACTAAAAGAGTATAACTGGATTGTCTGCAACACAAAGGATAAATGCTTGAGGTGACAGGAACCCCATTTACCATGATGTGATTGTTACGTATTGCATGCTGTATCAAGGTATCTCATGTATACTATAAATAGATACACCTACTATGTACTCACAAAAATTAAAAAATAAAAAAAATTGAAATAAATATTTAAAAACAACAATACAAAAATAGTAATGCAAATAAAACCAATACAACAACTATTTACATAGCATTTACATTGTATTACATATGATAAATAACGTAAAGGTGATTTAAAATATCTAGGGGGATGTTCATAGGTTATAAAAATACTGTGTAGTTTTATATCAGGTACTTGCACATCCATGGATTTTGGCATTCAAGGGGGTCCTGAAACCAATGCCCCACAGATACCAAGGTATTACTGTATACTTTTACCACAGTGCTTCCCCTTTCTCAGTCTCCCATAGAGAGTATGGGCCTCATTTAAGTGCTTCACTTAACTCCCAATTCACCTACGTCATTATCCTAACCATACAATTACTTACAGCAAACAGACATGGGCAACTCAAATCCATCTGTGAAAGTCTTATTATGTGCAAAGCTTTGTGCAAACATGCTTCTTTTTTATTGTCTAACACGATCTAACACATGAATCATACATTCTCGTTGAACATTCTTGTTGAACACTTCTAATCACATTTTCCTAAAAATGTCTTTTCACTTGGCAGTGGCATTTCATTACCCTTCCTGTTGCCCAAAGGAATAATCAAATCTATACCTCATCAGGTATCTGATGAGGTATAGATTTGATCAGCCTGTTCCATTCCCCAGGTCCTTTTTTTTTTTTTTTTT
>NW_012102132.1:4632510-4690311 GCF_000951045.1 Mandrillus leucophaeus
ATTCTCCTGCTTCAGCCTCCCTGGTAGCTGGGACTACAGGTGCCCACCACCACCCCCGGCTAATTTTTGTGTTTTCAGCAGAGACGGGGTTTCACCGTGTTAGCCAGGACAGGTCCTTTTTATCTCACACTCAAGCTTCCTAACACTCACCAGAAGTTCATCTTGTCACTAAACCAATCCTCTTAGCCATGTCTTCTCCTAGGATGCTACATTAGTTATCTATTGCTGTATAGCAATATTGCCACAAACTTAACATCTTCAAACAACACACACTTAATATCTCACAGTTTTTGTGAGTCAGAGATTCTACATGACTTAGCTAGGTTCTATGTGTCATGGTCTCTCAGAGGCCTGGGTGTTGTCCAGGGCCAGAGTCTCATCTGAGGCTTGAATGCAGAAGAATCTCCTTCCAAGTGCATGTGGTTGTGGCAGGATTCAGTTCCTTGAGGAATGTTCACCAGAGGCCACCCTCAGTTCCTTACCATGTGGGTCTTTCTAATGTGGTAGGTTGATTTTATCAGAACCAGGAAGAAAAAGAATCTACTAGGACGACAGAGTCACAACTGTATGCAGTCTAATCATATAAGTGACATACCATCACCTTTGTCATACTCTATTGGTTGGAAGACAGTCACACATCCCTTTCATACTCAAATGGAGGGGATCATACAAAGATGTGATAGTGAAGCAGGGATAATTTGGAACCATCTTAGAGTCTGTCCACCACAGATGCTCCACAACCAAAAAATGATCTCACAAACTTTACTAATAGAAATTATGGCCGGGCGTGGTGGCTCACACCTGTAATTCCAGCACTTTGGGAAGCTGAGGTGGGCAGATCACTTGAGGTCAGGAGTTTGTGACCAGCCTGGCCAACATGGTAAAACCCCATCTCTACTAAAAATACGAAAATTAGTCGGGCGTGGTGGCACATGCCTGTAATCCCAGCTACTCAGCAGGCGGAGGCAGGAGAATCGCTTAAACCCAGGAGGCAGAGGTTGCAGTGAGCCGAGACTGTGTCACTGCACTCCAGCCTGGGTGACAAAGTGAGACCTTGTCTCCAAAAAAGAAAGAAAGAAAGAAAGAAAGAAAGAAAGAAAGAAAGAAAGAAAGAAAGAAAGAAAGAAAGAAATTAAAAATTAGCACATTTGTAAAATAACTTTAGTTATAGCAGATATTATTGATATCACCTTCATATTCCCCTAGATTCAACCAATTTTAGTGCACCCTGGCTGACTTCCAACTGCTAGCTTCTGTATCTCTGTGCTTGAAGACTTCTCTTGAGGCAGGAGACTCCCCTGTCCATGCACACCGTCGGTTGCGAGTGAGGTAGAATAAACACTTCCTGAGAGAAGTCCTTAATCAGTGCCTGATGGGATCTGGTGGATAAATACCTCTTGCCCCTTGGTTGGAATAACTGAGGTGTGTCCTATACTGCCCCACAGAGTACCCCAGATGGACTGCTCTCCGGTTGCCCATATGGTAACTAGCTTGATAATACACCTGTGGTTGGCTGCCTGCCCTGCTGTGTTTCTCTTCCTCCATTATTCTCTGACATTTCTTGGGATCACCTCCCAAATAAACTACTTGCATTCTGACCTTTCTCCCTATAATCTAAGCCACCAGCAGTTTCCTGCCATTTCTCAGGGCATTGGGCTGGGATGGAGCATCAACAACAAGGCATGTTTTACAAATACAGTTTCAGGAACTTTGTGATTAAAAAAAAAAAAAAAAAAAAAAGTAGTCCAGTGCTGGTTTCATGCAAAATGATAACCCTGCCCCTCATTTCATTCCCCAAACTTGCTTCTCTTCTCTTTTGTTAAGTAGGATCTTGAAGTTGCCTTTGACATTAACAGCCAGTGTGAATTTTAACAAATTGCATTTGTAAGTCCGACTTCTTAAAACAATTTTCAAGAAACCTCACTGCTCTGCCGAAAATGCACAATGAACAGAATTAGCAGCTGTTATCTGCTTCCACCTCTAGAAAGTCCCCCAGCTTCCCTTGGGTTCAGTGTGGATTTTTTCCCAGTGTTCTGTACCCAAGAAGAACCTAAGTGGCATCAGGTAATAATCACATGATGTGACTGCTTAGGCCACCTGTGTTCAGCAACCTTGGCTAATAGCCTCAGAGGACCAAACTATCCTCAGTGAGAATTCCTGACACTTGATACTGCTTGCAGGACCTGATCTTTCACTTTTTTTTAGAAATACACAAAACACATTAGAAATTGGTTAGTGAGGTCAAGAAAAGTATTCTTTGAATAGGTGACATCTTGAAGAAATGGCTCATGGAAATCTTTTAGCTTTAATAGATTTAACACATACACAGTTGTATACATGAAACGCCCATCCATGGTGATATAACACATGTCCCATAATTTGGTACAATGCTCTGTAAAATATGCAGGCAAATCAGGTATTACTGTCTCCATGTTATAGTTGAGGTTACTGGCCCTTATAAAGTCAGGCAGCTAGTAAATAATGCAGCCAGAGGTATCTCTTTCACTTATACTTGGAGGCCATACTTAATTTCCTCTAAATTTATCTCCTTTTCCTTCAAGTCTACTATTACTTAAATCATGACACTGCTAGGGGATAAGAGGAAAAGAACGGAAGGGAAGGGGAGTGGAGAGAAGGGGAGGGGAGTGGAGGGGAGGGAAATCAATAGAAAGAGAGAAAAATAGTAAAGTCATTTTTATTAAAAAAGGAGAGAAAACAGAGTGATATGGGAAGATAGAGGAGTTGGAACACTACATTTTCCTCCCTTCAAAATTATATGTACTAGGCTCAGTTTATGTGCCTTGCCAGAGCTTTACTCTGTCTTTGCTTTCTGCTCAGAGTGGCCCTAGCAATAGCTTGCCTTGTCCCTGTCATCATGGAGCGAAGTAGGTAATTGCTGCTACCCTGTCCACTATTAGAGATTAACCAGTAAAAAAAAGATCACCCTATCTGTACCCTGGATGATGTGGACCCATAGGACTGTGGCTTTCCCAACAGCTGATAAGAGCAATCCTGTGTTGGGAGCGACTTAGGTTGGATTGTGGAGGAAGCAGACTCCGAGAAGGGGATTTGTATGCAGGAAAGTGATCGGGGAGCTCCACCAAAACAAAGTTGCTGATATGGAATTGAGGGAAGCCTGCTTGCCAGACTGGATGTAGGGAAAAGTTTGAATTTCAACCTAATCACAATAATGACCTAGGCCATAGGGAGCTCTGGGGCTGGGATGGTCCTTCAGAGATGTTCTGAATTAGGGGAATGGGAAGAGCCTTTGTTCACCTGTCTCTCATCAATCAAACATTGGATACGGGCTATCCCTGGAGAAGGGAATGACCTTAGGAAAAGCAGTTCCCTTTAGCCAAGGACAGGGGTTGACCTGTGGGCCATAGCCTGCCTGCCTCCTTTTTCTGTAAATAAAATCTTATTGGCACACAACTACACTTATTCAATTATGTATTGCCTCCAATTTCCTTCACACTACAATGGCAGACTTGAGTAGCTGTGGCAGAGACTAAATTTCCTGCAAAGCGTAAAATAGTAACTATGTGATGTTTTACAAAAAAAAAAAAATTGTTTACTGACCGTGGGCCTAGGGCTATTCCCTGAGAGGGATCGCTATGAGCCATTAGAACCCAACATTTCTGGCAACTGGAGGAAGAAGCATGTAGGTCCTACACACCACATCATCCACTACAGGAAATTAATACTCCATAAGCAAACTGGACTAATGAAAGATAGTGGACAGATGGGAGTCAGAAGATAAAGTCTCCTTTCTTCCACCATAATGGACTGTTCTGAGATGTAATGGTTCTGACAGCCTTTTGGAAGATGTCTTATAAGACTAAGGAATTGCTTACACTTGTTACAAAGCAATGGCTAGTTTAAAAACATATCCTTGAATATTTTTCTCCTGCCCTCGCTACTTTGGTACCTCCTTTCCCCTCACTCCTATTTTTTTTTTTTAATTTTCTCTCTTCCATAAAGTTTAGCACGTAAGCCTTTTGCCCCAGACTGTTTCCTAGGTACCTCAGGATAAGACCTGTAAAATCAAATATCTAGAATTTGGTATGGAACTAGTATAAGGTTAGAATAGTGGGGCATTCAGAGGAATGAGGACATATTCTGCCTGTCATCTCATTCCCAATCTCAGGGCACTTTTCAAAGATAACTCTCCTCCAACTCCCAAGTATCTATTGGATGTAAACTTTGTCCTAAGGTTACTCTGAAGTATTAATACTTCTGCCCTTCTTGCTCCCATTTGCCCACAACCAAGATAGAATGCTTGTCCTTCTTCCCGAGGCTTCTGTTCCAGTTCTGGGGAGCATGTTTATTATATATGATATTCTTTTTACTTATCCTGAGGGTATTCCCGTTGATCTTTCAGGATATCACCATTCACCTTGTGGGTTATATAACTACCAAGGGAGAAATAGTAGCTCTAGCCAAGATACGATTTTTAAGAAGACACACAAAACAAAATGGAGAAAAAGGGCCCTCAGGCTGCTCTGCACTTCTGAAGTATAGCTCTAAAAAATAAAATAAGCAGGCCACACACAAGGAAGCAAGCTAACTTTGTTTTGCTGAGAGGACTCTTTTCCTTGGGTTAATTCCAAGAGGGAACAGGCACTGAGTGAGTCACAGAAAAAGTAGGACAGAGTTTGCCTTTCAGGGAATGCAATAGTGTGGGCGTAACCACGGCCCCTCGAGGATGCTCAGCAGGCACGACTTCCTGAAACCCAGGCTACGTCAGGTAGAAGCCTACCATGCAGATCTCCCACTGCCATGTGAACTTGCTCCAGTTCTGCTCCCATGCCTACCACAAGCTGAGTTTACAGGAGATCAGCTTTGTGTTTAATCTATCTTCTTGGTGAAGAGCTTGGGTGGGGCAAGGCTGGGTCTGTGGTTGATAAGGGAACTCCCAACCAGGAGTTATAGCAATCTGTGGGACAGACAACATAGAAATTTAAGTGGCATGGGTTGAGAGCTGCTCAATGAGATGTCACAGAAAGGGTATCCAAGTTGGGTCCTGAGACCAGTGTGTGACACCAAAGGTGGAATATGCTAGAAGAGGAATTCAAGGAGGAGATGATCCTAATGGGCAAAGGAAAGTAACCCTAGATAGTACCAGGTACAGAAAGTCACTGCCCTTGGCTGGGTATTTATGGGCCTCGGTGGTGTCATGTGATTCAAAGGATCAGTGGCAGCTGAGACACTGTTCTGAAGTCAGTCATAAAGTCACATCACAAATTTCAGCGGAGGAGATAGACTCACAGTCTGATTAACTCATGATGTAGTAGTTATTTTGTGGCAGCTTTTTCTTCCCAGATGCAAACTCTTTCTTCAAATGCAAATTGACCAGGAAACATAATAGATAAAGCAGATAAGAGAGAAGCAGCTATAGTTAAGATTGAAGTAGTAAAGATGAATAGGTTAGATATACCTCCTTCCACTCCAACATCTGGGCCCCTGAGGCCTTTCTATGCCGTTTCTAGTACTCCATGTGATATCCTTTGAAACAAAAATTGTACACTAACAGAGCAGGTGAGTAGGAGTTTAAGGTAGAGCATTGATGGAGTGAGATGAGGAACACAGCTCCCATTCTTCCCACCACGGATGAATTAATAAGTTGGATATTCTAGAGTGCAATTTCTACCTTTACAGTGCCCATGGAGAACATGTGTAAGTGTTCATAATTCTAGTCATTGTTTTGAAGACACTGACCATCTCAAGTGCTGCACTTCAGTATCGTGTTGTGTGTGTGTATGTGTGTGCGTGTGTGTACAGTAAAACAAAGACCTATTTGCTGCTTTTTATCCTCCAGATAAATTACTCAATACTTACATACCTCATCAGGACAAGACATCCACAGTCATGACGTTCGATCAATGCATGATTTTAACATTATTTCTGCATCATCAAAGACTAAATTATATTCAAAGTGGCTTTAGTGCTAAATGCATTTTATTATATGTCACTTGTTTGAAAAACTGTCACTTGCTGTGAGATGTAGTTAGTAACAGTCTATTTCTACTTAGTGGACATTTAGTTTCTAATAGTGTAGATTAAAAAGAATGTATTTGTGCTTGTTAGAGCATCATCTCACAGCTTCCCTGTCATCCCTAAGAACCCTCAAATCTCCTGTCCTTGTTGCCTTCTCTACTTCACTTGGTGAAAATTATATAGCATTTTATTTTGCTTCCTTACTTTGACTGTGTTCTTTTTCACCTTTTTTTTTTTTCCTGCTCTGAGCTTTTTAATCACCCATCTTTTTTCCCTTGTTGACAAATGCAGCATATGTTTTCACCTAGTCACCAAAACCATCCACTTCAAAATCACACCCTTCGTCAAAATGAATCCACATGCTTAAGGAAATTCTTCAAAGAGCCCTCATATATCTGTGTTTAATACTGACCTGTTGGCTTAGAAACTTCTATAGAATTGCCATCCTGGAATTTCTTTTCATTGCTTAGTTTATTGGCTCTCAAGTCTCCCTCATATTTCTTATTCTTGGATTCCTTCTATTTTTGGTTTTGCTAAACTACATCCTCAAATAACTTATTTTTTCAGAAGTATGTGTAATTACCAAACTTTTTCAGCCTTTTCCCATCTAAAATTTTCCTTGTTTGGTTTCTAGAACTGGTTAATAATTTTCCAGGTTATAGAATACAATGCTGAAAAAATGTTCCTTCAGGACTTTGAGGACATTGCCCCCATTGTCTTCTAGCATCTAATGTTTATAAAGTTAGTATCATTATGATTTCTTTTTCCATTCTCCACTGAACTCCCACCCCCTAAAAGCTTTTAGGATGATGCCTTTGTCACCGACATTCTGATATTTTAGTTATGTGACACAGTGAGGGCTTTTCTGGGTTTATTCTACTGGACATTTATAGGACTCTTAAAAATTGAAGGTATGATTTTATGAAACTCTGTGAAGTTTTCTTCTATTATTTCTTTATTTCCTTCCCTCTATTTTCTTGCTCCATCTTCCTGGAACTCTAGTTCTACAGAAATTCAACCTCCTGGATGTGATCTTCATATTTCTTAATTTTTATTGTATTTTTTCTTTCTTTTCTCGAGTATATTTAACATGTTCTATTTTTAATTTTCAGGAAAGTTTCTTTTTCTATACATGTTCCTTTTCATAAATTCTATTCTTATTTTATGTATGCAATATTTTCTCAAATATCTCTGAGGATTTTAAATAGCATTGTTTTAAACTATCTTCTGTTCCTTGAATTATCTTTTTTCTTCTCGGGTCTTTTAAAAAAATATTACATAGGGTGCTTCTATTGTGAGTTGGTTTTGTCTAATGCCATGTAATCTTAGATTATACATTTGCACTTAGAAATGTAAGAACACATTGTGTTTTTAAAAAGCAGTTGTTATTGATTTCTTCTGGTGCTGTGTCAATCTCCTCCTCTGTCTAAGAGGGAAGGTGTATCATCCATGAAGGAGCTTTATTTTGGACGGTAAAGGGACAGAAACAAGAGAGGCAGGTTGAGTATCTCACCTATTGTCAAAAGAAGAAGGCCTTTACTATATGGCACCCAAGAACTACACAAAGTCTCCAGACCATTCAATTCCTTTATAAGAGTAATTCTTCTGTCTGAAAGTCGAGATTGTCTCCCCTTATGGGGGTGTTGGGTGGTATACCTGTTGTAGCTATTTCTGAGATGGTATTTCCATTAGTCGTTGTGAGTTCCACCTCATTTCTCACTCCACCTCTTTATACCTGATAACTCCTAGCTCAGAATCCCCCCATCTTCAGAGCCTTTGCAGCTGTCTCTTCCCCTTCTGCTTTCTTCTGTGTCATAAGCTATGGCATCCACCACTGTTTCATCTGTCAAAATAACTCCTTATGCTTTCAGTCTTTCAGATACTTGTCAAAATCTCTGGTCAACCCCTGGCCCTTTATCCTCTCTTTAGTTCTGTATAGAAGTATTCTCTTTTATACTTCTTTACTGTCATTTTGGTGAAGTTTGGAAAGAAGAAGTAAAGACTGCCATTCTGAGGAAGACTGAATTAATTTTAGATAAACATTCTACTGAAGTCGGCTCCATGGCAAAGAGAATTATAGAAAGGAGTCAGGCTATTTATGCTCATTTTAATGTAGTAGTTCCATCTTTTAAATTCCCAGAAGTTCTCTTGATATTCTAAACATTAAAATGCTGGTTGACATACTCTATTACTAAATTATACATGATGTGAGTTTAACAATTGTATGCAAATGTTAATTGTTGCTAAACTATCTATACTGTGCAACTAAAATCTGTATGAACATGTTTACAAAGTTTATAGTTTACAAAGTATTCACATATATCTCAGTTGAGCATCATTATTAGCCTTTAAGGTAGACATATCAGGTTATACTAGCTGCAAAATAATGGTTAAGAGAATCAGACTGCTTTGCTCCCAGTCTTGGAGTGGCTACTTACCTTGCTGAAAACTATCTTAATCTTCTGTAAACTACTTAACTTTCCTTGTAATCAATTTTCCTATCTGTAAACTTAGACTAATATTAACACTCTCAAAGGGTAAGGCAAAGAAATTATAATACCTGTAAACATGTAGAAATGATGTATAAAAGGTGTTCAAGAAATATTCCATATCGTTATTATTATTATTTTCTTTATAATTGTCTCATTCCCTTTTACAGATGATAAAACCACATGGCATGAGTCAAATCGCTTTTAGACTCAGTAAATTAGAAACAGATTATGGATACAAATTCGTGTGTTGTGACTCCAAATTCAAGTTATTTCCAGTACACCATATTGTTTCAGCATGTATGAGAAGATTAAAGATCTTGTAAAGACTGTTTAAATTGGAGATAATCATAATATGATTTCTCCTGTCTTCAAACACTAACCAAAGATGTAAGGCTGTACAAATCCTATGGATAGAAGTGGAGTATCTATTTAAAATGGACATTCAAGATATTTTATCTGTGCTTCCTTAAAATTAGTTTATTAAATCTTAGCCACAATGTCTCACAGTTATTAAGGAAACATTTGCCTTAGTTAACGGAAATCCTTGAGAATATGAACCAGACCATTCATCTTTGCATTCTCAATGCAGTATAAACAAAACTTATGTAGTTCAAGCTCAGTGATATTTGATTAAACTTACTTAAACAATGGGGCTTTAGAAACAATACCAAACTCATATAGTCATTTCTATGTTCTTGGGCCCTTTAGAGACATTTAATTTACAAAGGTGAGACTGTCACTGTGTGTACTTTTTGGGAAAGTTTATAGTACTGCTTTTCTTTGGATCTCAGATGAGCTGAACTATCAACACATCAATACACAGGGGTAAAAATTAAAAACAAACCAAAGCAAAAATCCCAGCTAGAGGCCCAAGTGATCAAAACTCTGCCAATGCATGCATTATCATCCACTAGTAGTTACTCTCATTTCTGATCCTGAGATGAGATTTGAGGATATAGGTTCTAAAATACCTTTGCTTTGTTGTTGTTGTTGTTTTCCAATTTTTTTCCTTCTGCTTTTATGATGTGGACACACTCCAGAGTATTCCTACACATACTTTCTGAAACTTCAGGGCAGTGGAATCAAAGCCTTCCAAGGCAGGAAAGTTTTGTGTATGGCAGAAAGAAAACAGATGATATATGAACAGGTTTGGATATTCCAGGGATATTAATGGTATCGCATGAAAATAAATAAGTATTGCATAATAGCATGCACATTACTTTTATCCTTCTTCATCATATTTTTCAAAAATCCAATGTTACAGAAAAAGGATATGTTTTAGCAACAGAAGATGTAGACAGAAAAATTAGAGTTAATTTTTTTTTCTTATCACAAGGCACCAGAAAGGCACAGATTAGAGTCTTGGAGTTAATACGCTAAAACTATATACAGTATAACATTGAAACTATGGTAAACCTTCAGTGAATTTCACAGTTAACACAGGAGAGCTTCCATCTCATGATGATAACTTGCATGTATTTTCTAACAGATGGTGTGGTTGTCCACATTTTTAGGTGTGTTAGATGGATTTTTCAGAATGTAACTTACATCTAGTTGATGTCACTTGATTGAGATTGTCACAACTTGGTGTCCACATTGAGAGTTATTACAAAACAGAGTCAGATTAACTAGTGACCCAGAAATCCCAGTACATTCTTGATTACAAAAAACATTTGGGGTTCCTGCAGGACCTGAACTGAAGTCTGATTAGAGGTCCAACAGAGTTGACTGGGAAAGGGCAGCCTTGACTCTTCCCAGTTCTCATGTCAAGAGTTGGGGAACAGAAGGTCCTACCAAAACAATATCTCTGTATGGCAATATTTAAGATGGATGTACTAGCCTATTTATTTCTTGCTACTGACCACCCTCTGACACTAGCTCTCTATACTTCTCTGCCAAGAAAGAGCCAACAGCCAGACATAGCTCTAAAACATCAGCAGCTACAGTGGACCTCAGAAGTTCCATTTCTAAGGACTTGGCACAGAGGTTCAAGTTTGACATTGGCTCATACCTACTTCAGCATTTTGTTACTAGAGGTCTGTCAGGGGTTGCTTTCTTTGGGAAGCAGACTCTGAGTTGGAAATTAGCATACAGGAAGTTATTAGAGGGTGCTCTTGGGAGAAACACCAGTAGTAGGGAGAGGAAGGAAAAGGATTGGGCAAAGGAAGAATCAAGCTGCAATGCAGTCTCAATAGTAGCTCTCAGCCAGCTCCATAGCGAAATCTGAAGCTGGGATGGTCTTTCAGAATTATCCTGAGCTGGACCCAGATGAACAGATCTCTTAAGGTCACACATTGATCAGTCATTGGGTTTGGGTCATCTCAGGAAGGGGACATAACCTTGAGCCACGTGTTTCTCATTAGTTGAGGAAATCCTAGGGAGGATGGAGGCTGACAGCTGAGGGCCATGTGCTGAAGGTGCTCTCAGCAGCCGAAATACTAAAGGGGAATCTGACAGAGCAGGAGCATTGCCATCTTGGACAAGTACCACCATTTTAACTTTCATCTTGATCAAAAAACACCAAAATCCAAAGGGCATAAGCCTAATGGCTAAGGTCAGCATGACCATAAACCACAAATAACATCTCCAACCAGAAACATTCCAAAGCCCTTTCCCAACCAGAGACATGCCAGCCCTGAGATAACTTCCCTCTAGCCAGGAAGATGTCAGCCCCAAGATAACCTCCCCCCTGCCCAAAGACATTCTAACCCTGCCATAAATGTCTCCCCAACACAGAAACATTTCAAACTTGTGATAAGCCCTCTAACCCTACAACCAATATATACTCTTAGTCTGTAAGAGAGAATGCTCCTGACTGAAATTGGGCAGAAGCCCCTCTCAGGTGTATTTCTCCAAAATAAACCTGTCTTTGACTATTGAACCATTTTTCATGTTTCTTTCCTCTTTCTTTAACTCTTACATTTGGTGCCAAAACCAGGGACGGGTGCTGGGGGTAGAGACTCTCTTGCAACCCAGGAAGCAGTGGACCGTGGTAGCTCATCTCACTGGATCCTGAGAGTCTTGGGCCATCCACCCCATCTTGTCTGTCACTTTATTTTTCAAGCAATTTGTGTGAGGAAGAAAACTAACCTGAAGGGGTCTGTGAGGCTGTGGCTGGGGCTACTCCCCAGTGGGTTCTCAAAACCCTCAGGTCTCGGGAATCCACCTCCAACCACCTGCAATGGGTATTTCACTCTCTTTCCTCCTCCTCCCTCATCCTCTCTTCTCTCTCTCTCTCTCTCTCTCTTTCTCTCCCTCTCTCTCTCTCTCTCTCTTTCTTTCTCCCTTGTGCAGCTCCAGTCTAAGAGGCCCTTTGCCAATTCCAACCAGGACATCCACCATCAGACACTAATCCAGCCAACTGGTAAGATCTGCCCTCCACTGGCTTTCTCACAGTACTCAGGAAAGTCAGGTCTGCCATCCTGGTCCTCTGAGAACCAGTGGGACTAAGCTACAAGAAATCTTGGGGACACACTGTTTCTTCTCAGGTTGACCGTCCTCTTTAGAAAGAGGACTCCAGGTCTCCACCTTTTGTCTGGGTATGCCTAAAACAAAAACAGACACCCTCAGTTTCTTCTCACCAGTCCACATGGGTGCCAAACAATCCCACATTCCTACGTCCTCTACACTGAGTTGTCTTCTTCACAACCTTGCCAAACTTGACTTACAGGGAAGCATAAAGCCAAAGCATTTAGTCCTTTATTGCAACACAGCCTGGCCCCAATACAAATTAGATAATGACAACCAATGGCCTGAAAATGGTACCTTTGACTTTCAAATTCTCAGAGACCTTGACAACTTTATAACCAGGAATGGCAAATGGCAAGAGGTCCTCTATATTCAGGCTTTCTTCTACCTTAGAGCCTGACCCTCCCTATGTCAAGCTTGCATCCCTCACGAAATCCTTCTTCTTAATGAAAACCCTCTCCATGTCTCTCCTTTCTCTGAAACTCCTTCCTCCAAAACCCTTTCCCTCAAAACCCCTTCCTTCAAAACCCCTTTTTACCTGGCAGATGAACCCCCTCTGTATTCTCATCCCCCTGCATCTGCTCCTTGCCTGTCTGAAACTTCTGCCCCCATGGCCTCTCCTGCCCCCAAGCCTTTAGCCCCAAACCCTGCTCCTCATCATTCTCCACCTGTTATCCATTCAACGACTACCAATCAAACCACCTCAGCCACTCTCCCTCTCTGGGAAGTGGCTGGAGTTGAAGGTATTTCTCATGTTTATGCCCCTTTCTCCATGTCTAATTTGTCGCAGATCGAACAGCATCTAGGGTCTTTCTCTGAAAATCCTTCTCACTATCTCAGGGAATTCCTGCATGTAACCCAATCCTTTAATTTAACTTGTCATGATATTTATATAATTCTAACCTCCACCCTCAGTCTTAATGAAAAAGAGCACATCGAGCATTCGGCTGAAGCCCACACAGATGAACTCCATAACCAAGCTCCTATACAAAACCCAGTGGCCAATGATTCAATCCCCTGTAGAGATCCAGATTGGACTTACCAGCATGGAGACAATGGCATCAGGCAAAGGGACCACATGATTTCCTGTCTCCTCACGGCCATGGGCAAAAATGCCCATAAGGCAGTTAATTATGAGAAACTTAGAGAAATTACACAGGAGCCCCAGGAGAATCCTGCCCTTTTCTTATCAGTCCTCACTGAAGCTTTGCTAAAATATACCAATCTGGACCCAGAATCTAGAGAAAGGCAAACTTTTCTCCACCTCCAATTTATTTCCCAATCCTCCCCAGATATCTGGAAAAAATTACAAAAGTTAGAGGAGGGTCCCCAAATATCTCAGCAGGACCTCCTAAATGCAGCCTTCCATGTCTTTAATAGCAGAGATGAGGAACAAAAAGTTTTAAAAAGACAGACATCTCCGTTTAAAATACCAGCTGCTTACCTCTGCTGTCCAAAAGTCAGTTACACAAAAGCCTCCCAATACCCCAAAGGGAAACTCCCTCACCTCTCCGGGAGTCTGTTTCTGAAGTGGCAATCCTGGACACTGGGCAAAGGCTTGTCCTAACCCCCAGTGCCACACCAAACTGTACCCAACTTGTGGTCTTTGGGGACACTGGAAAATGGACTGCCCCCAACAGGGACACCCTCCCCATTCAAGTGTGGCTCATAATGAAGCCCCCCAAGCATCACAGGAGGAAACCTCTTCACTGCTGGCGCTGACAACAGAAGACTGAGGGTGCCCAGGATCCTCCACCCCATCACTTTTCGGTGGAAAAGTGAGTCCACTGAACCCAGGGTAATTGGGGTGGTATCCAGTAAGATTATTTCCTTTCTCCGGGATGCTGGGGCGAGTCTATCAGTATTAACTGAATATCAAGGCCCATTAGAACGTTCATCCATTTCAGTTGCTGGCATGAAGGGCATACAAGAAACCCCATACAAAATGCCACCTCTATACTGCTCATTTCAGGGAGTCACCCTCACTCACTCTTTCTTGGTCATTCCTCATTGTCCCATTCCTTTACTAGGAAGGGACATCCTACACAAACTAGGGGAATCATTCATTTATGGGCCCTACACCAAAGTCACAAAGCCACACTTATTATTATGTCAAGAACAAAACCCTTCTTCAGACACTCCACATCAAATAGACGTAAAAACCAAATTCCTCAACCAGGTAAATCCCATAGTATGGAACATTGACTCCCCCATAATAACTACCCACCGTTCTCCAATTCAAATTTCAGTGAAGGATCCTAAGTGCTATATAGTAGTCTCACAATATCCCCTCAATCCTAACGGATTACAGGGACCCAAGCCCATCATCTCCCGACTTTTGGCTCCCAACATTTTAATCCTCACCCATTCTCCCCAGAATACTCCTATTCTCCCAACCAAAAAACCAGATGGCTCCTATAGACTGGTTCAGGATTTGCAATAAATCAACTCTGTTATTGTTCCTGTTTATCCTGTTGTCCAAAACCCCTACACCCGCCTATCGAGAATTCCTCCCAACACTAGCTATTTCTCAGTATTGGACTTCAAGGATGCCTTTTGTACTATTCCTCTACATTCCTCCTGTCAAAAACTTTTTGCTTTCACTTGGACCGACTCTGACACAGGCTATTCCCAACAACTCACCTGGACTGTCCTCCCCCAGGGGTTTAGAGACAGCCCTCACAATTTCAGTCAGGCACTTCAATTGGACCGTTCCCAACTACCTCTACAACCTAGCATCTTGCTTCAGTACAAGGATGATGTACTTCTTCGCAGCCCCTCTCTAGACCATTTATTCAACACACCACCAGGCTTTTAAATTTTTTGGCTGAATGCGGGTACCGACTGTCCAAAAGGAAGGCCCAATTAACCTCTCCAAAAGTCTCATACCTAGGATTAATTGTAACTCCAAATACTTGAGAAATTCCACCAGCATGAAAGCAAGGCATTCAACAAATCCCTTTTCCTGAAACAAAAAGGGACTTACTTTCTTTCCTCGGATTAGTGGGATATTTCCAAATATGGAGAGCAAATTTTGCCATTATTGCTAAACCCCTTTATGAGCACACAAAAGGAAATCTTGACCAACCACTCACTCCCACTCCAGACCTTTGTCCTGCTTTCTCTCACCTAAAATATGCCTTATTACAAGCCCCGCCTTTAGGCCTTCCAACCCCCCTGAAACCCTTTCATCTATATTTACATAGTTCTCATAATCAGGCCCTTGAACTATTAGCCCAACCCATGGGAGATTCCCTCCAACCAGTGGCATATTTTTTAAGACAACTATACCCCATTTACAAAGGCTGACTCCCTTTGCTTAAAAATTTTGGCCACAGCTTCTCTGATTATCCCTGAGGCACAAAAACTCACGTTCTATGAACCCCTTCAGGTATTTTCTTCTCACAGTCTGCAAGATATGCTCAGCCATAAAGCACCCACCTCCATATCATCCTCTTGCTTGCAAGCCTTACATTCAATTCTCCTCCAACCCTCTATCTCTCTTCATAGATGCTCCCCCCAATCCCGCCACTGTTTTGCCTTCAACACCAATTTTGGACCCCAATCAACACTTATGCTCTGATTTAATTGAAAGTTATCTCACCATGTTTCACCACCTTACTTCCACTCACGTAAAGGGAGCCCCAGATTGGTTTATAGATGGCAGCACATCAAAAAACCATCCCCTCCAATCAGGATATGCCATCGCTGAGGGATATCATGATGATACCCACTTTCTCCCACCTATAAGAGTGAGTCGTAGAGGCTGCCCACTTGCCTTTGGGCACATCCTCCAAACAAGCAGAATTAGTTGCCCTAATAAGAGCACAAACTCTAGCAAAAAACACACAAGTTAATATATACACCTATTCTAAATATGCCTATAACATCATCCATTCCAATGCCCAAATTTGGAGTGAGCAGGGCTATCTCACAGCTAAGGGAGCTCCTATCATTAATGGAAAACTAGTCCATCATTTACTAAAGGTAGATTTACTTCCAGGAAAGGTTGCAGTTATCCATTGCAAAGGACATCAATCAGATGAAAGCCACATTTCTTTAAGAAACCGTGAGGCTGACTATTGGGCAAAACAAACCTCAACCAATCATCCAATCTCCCAATATCTATTTCCCCTCATACAACATATCCCCTGCTTTTATCCAGAGCACCAAATACAACAACTAGTAACAGTAAGGGCACAATTCAACCCCCCATAGTGGTTCATAGAAAACAAATTAGTCCTACCTGACCCTGAAAAAAACAACTCTTTTATGGGACATTCACAATCTCTTCTACGCCAACCATTCCCTCTACAACATTTCTTAAGTTCCCATATACACATAACCCCAGATATAAAGGAACAGCTAAAAGCCATTTCCCATCAATGTCCTATTTGCCAAAAAGCTTCACCCCACTCCAATACTCCACCCCCTTCTTACCCGCCCATCAAACCAGGGGACACCTTCCAGGACAGGATTAGCAAATTGATTTTACCCATATGACCCCAGTTAAAAAGGTTCAATTTCTTATAGCATTGGTTGATACCTTTTTGGGATGCATCGAGGTTTTTCCCACAACCAACAAATGGGCTTCTACTGAAACCTCCAAATTAGTAACAGAAATCATCCCCAGGTTCGGGGTGCCTCTTTCTTTTCAATCTGACAAAGGTCCTGCATTCATCTCTCAAATTATTCCAACACTTGCACAAGCTCTACAAATCACCTGAAAGCTACACATCCCCTATCAACCTCAATCTTCAGGAAAGGTTGAAAAATGAATGGCATTCAAAAAACACCTCACCAGCTACTCACTCACTCCAAACACATAAAGACTGGGTTACACTTTTACTTTCGGTTACACTTTTACCTTTGGCCCCCCTAAAAATTTGGGCACTCCCACGTAAGCCCTTAATGCTCAGTCCCTTTGAGCTCATGTGTGGGAGACCACTCGCCCCCTTTGTTCCACCTCACGGCCAAGCACCACCCCAACCAACTCCTCCCGTTTGCCTTCTTCTACATACTGTCTGCCATTTCATTTGGGAATATGCTGACAAATACCTGCCACAACCTGTAGTCAACTCCTCTAATCCCTTCCAACAGCCAGGAGATTGGGTCCTGGTAAAAGGTCCCAGCCCTACCCCTAATACTCCCCTCACACCTAAATAGAAGGGACCTTGCCAGATCATCCTTACCACACCCATGGCAGCAAAACTGCAGGGACTCCCTAACTGGATTCATTATACTTCTCTCAAGAAAACTGACTTCCCTTCACCACATACCCAAACAACCAAATCTAAAATCCCTTCAGCCTTCTCTTATGTCTCCTCAGGACCCATTTCCCTTCACCTCACCCAAAGCCCAGAGGAAAAGGAAAAGAAATTCATTTAAACCGCTTATGTATCTTTCTAATATTTTTCTCCCCCAAACTTTCACCACTTCCTAACCAACCTTGCTACAGACCTTCAGTGGTACCCTTATGAAACTCCCATTATGTATCTTGATCAGCTCCTTACTGTTCTATGAGACCTATGGCTTGAAGGAATTTTCCAGGACTTTACTCCTACCCAGGTAACTCTTTTCTCTTTTTGCTTGTTTTTTGGTTTTTTTTTTTTTTTTCCAATATAAATTCCCTAAGTACATCAAATTCACCAATACAACCACTCCTCACTGCTCTCAAGCTCGAACGCTCTATAAACCTTACACAGTCCCTCTTGCTGCAAGCAAATTCTTCCTTTGCTCCAGAATGCTGGATGTGCTTATAGCTGTCTTCCTCAGCTTACTCAGTCCTTCCTGCACCCCTTCATGACCTTTTAACAGGGAGCATAACCCTAATTTATAAACTCCAAAAAGAAGCTTCCTTTTTTGAAAGAGCTGACACCCTGGTTGGCAATTATCCTACCTCCAGGGCCAATCCAGCTAACAAATTATTTCAAACTTATTACAACCCCCTACAATGCCTTAAGCCCCAAGGCCCTCCTGTTAAAGGGCCTATAACTAAACGCACCCTCCTTTTACAACAAGCCTCACTTTGCTTTTCAGCCTCTGAGGGAAATCTCCCTGTGTGATCCTTAATGCCTAGCCAATGCAACTGCGTTATCATTATTATACACCCCCCTGACCATCAGACTAACCGAGTTGACTACCAAGTATCACCTGAAGCAAACAAAGCATTTCTACATCTGGCTTGTTTTATGATCTCTCCCTTGACCAATGCCTCCAGCCTAACATGTGCTGTCTCTGGGGCCTACCTTTTTCCATGTCTCAATATCAATGGTGCAATGTCCAATCACACTAAATGTGTAAAAAATAACTCTTCCTATGTCTCTACTGTAGTAAGTGTCTCCCTGGCCTCCTCCTTATCCATCTGGAGCAATGAACCACAGGAAAGAAAAAAACATACCATCTTTAATTCACTTACTCTCTTTCCATATTGCTGCCTGTATTTACAACAAAGGCCGGTTCTTTTTGTGTGGCACCAACACATATCTTTGTCTCCCCACTAACTGGACCAGAACCTGTACCATAGTTTATCTATCTCCCTCCATTGGACTAATTCTTCCTGATCAACCTTTGCCCATGCCATCCGTCCAGTATGTTAGGAAAAGAAGGGCTATCCACGTCATTCCTTTAATGGTCACCTTGGGTATAACCTCTGGACTTGGATTGGGAGTGAGCGGATTAGCCACCTCCGTAACATACTTTAAGGCTCTTTCAACAGAACTACAGCACTTATTAGAAGATATAGCCCAAAGCTTTGTAAGAGTCCAAGACCAACTAGACTCCTTGGCTGGTGTAGTCCTCCAAAGCAGATGGGGACTAGATCTTATAACAGCTGAAACAGGGGGCCTCTGCCTCTCATTAGGTGAGGAATGTTGTTTCTATCTCAACCAATTTGGCTTAGTAAGAGACGCTGTTGAAAAAACTTAAAGAAAGGGCTAAAAAACTAAGGAAAAACCAAAACAACCAAATAGATTCTTGGTTTAAAAACAAAATCATAGCATGAGTCATCCCATTCCTGGGCCTTCTCCTAATAATAAGCCTAGGACTAATATTCTTACTCTGCCTAATTAACCTTTTTCAAAGATTTTTAACTGACAGGATCATGGCCATTTCACAGACAACTACCCCAAAACATCTACAAATGGTGTTACTCCTGCAATCAATCTGAGACCTGAAAACGCTCTGTCCCCTCATCAGCAGGGAGTAGCCAGAAAGAACACGCTGCCCCTCATCCTTTTTATAACTGCAGTATCTGGATTGACAGAGCAAGAGCATCACCATCTTGGACAAGTACCATCATTTTAAGTTTCACCTTGATCAAAAAACTGCTGAAATCTAAAGGGCATCAGCCTAATCGCTAAGGTCAGCATGACCATAAACCACAAATAACATCTCTGACCAGTAACATTCCAGACCCCTCCCCAACCAGAGACATGTCAGCCCTGAGATAACCTCCTCTTTGGCTGGAAATATGTCAGCCCCAAGATAACCTCTCCACCACCCAAAGATATTCCAACCCTGCCATAAGCCTCTCCCTGACACAGAAACATTCCAAGCTTGTGATAAGCCCTCTCACCCTAACACCAATATGTACTCTTAGTCTGTAAGGGAGAATGCTCCTGACCGACATCAGCCAGAAGCCCCTCTCAGGTTTACTTTGGAGAAATAAATCTGTCTTTGACTGTCGAGGCACTTTTTATGTTTCTTTCCTCTTTTTTTAACTCTTACAGAATCTAGGTGGTGGATCACTGCATTCACTGCAAGGTCTAATTTTGGAGCAGTCAAATATCAGTTCAGACATAAAGCCTGGCCTGAAATTTGAAGAATGTACTACTGTTCCCTGACCAAAATGAGGATGGGGTTGCTTATTCTCACAGCCCAATAATGAGATGCAGGTGAACTGGGAAAGAAGAGAGTTTATTTCTGTAACCAGGTACAGGGAGAAGGCTGAGAAAATATCGCCAGATCAACTCAAAATTACAAAGTTTTCCAGAGCTTATATACCTTCTAAGCTATATGTCTATGTGTAGGTGTGCATTCATCTAAAGACATAAGTGATTAACTCCTTCTAATCTATAACTAAGGTCTGAGTTTTGAAAACCTTCCTCTGGAGCCTCAGTAAATTTATTTAATCTAGATGGGTCCAGCTGCCAGGGTTATTACGCTTATCTTGTCTCCTGCTAAATCATGGAGGTTTGGGGAGTTCCTTTAGAAGCCCCAATAAAACATTTTTGTGGAGGTCTGGGGAGTTTCTTCAGATCCCCAATAAAAATTTGTTTAATCCTAAACAGGTCCTGTTAAGAATTCCTTTGTTATCTTGTCATTCTTCAAGGCCCAGAAAAGGCCTGGGCAAAACTCTTGGTGTGCTTTTGTTATATTCCAGCCTTTGAATAAGGGCACTGGCTCTATCAGCTTTTAATAGTTAATGTCACCACTCAGTCAGTGCTGAAACAGTTATTATGGAGGCCTGGGCTAGTGAGACCTGGCCTGCCATACTACCCCCTGTCATGCATCCTGCCTATCTGTGAGAAGTAGAATTTGTCCTTGTTTAATATTAGGTTTAAAAGCAGAAAACTATCTGGCTTTGATAGATGCTACTGTCCCAAACAGAGCTCCAAGGTAGTGCTAACAAGAAGAATGTTAAATATAGTTAATATTGAATGGGTGTTTACCATGTGCCTGGTGTTGTTCTAAGCCCTCTCCATGTGTGACTTCATAAAATCCTCACTCCGACCCTATGAATGTGTAGTTTGGCATCTCACAAATGAGGAAGCTGAGGAGACAGAGACAGTGGGGGGACCATGAGTGCCTTCTCTTCTGTCACTGAGAGAAGATGAGGAATTCAGGGGTAGTGTGCTGTCCCAGGTACATCACTAATCTTTGGTATTCTCTTACATCATCTTACACTCAGGTGCTACCAGGGGAGCAAGGTGTACTCTATGCATCTTGAAAAGATAAAGTATCAGCCAGCAGATGTGTTGGGTGCTGGTCTGAGGCCAGGCTTTCTAAGAAACGTTATACTCTTTTGGAAGGCTTTTCTGAGTTCTAAATACAAGAACAGCCCCCAGACCAACTCGAAAACACACTTCAATCTGTTTTCAATCTAGGTTCCCTGTATATAAAGAGAGAGATCTTGTTGCTATATACAAATTTAGTCTCCCCTTGGCTTTACAAGCCCTGGGTGATAATTTCATCTCTGCTGCTAATGAGACAGAAAACCTTGCCTATAATGGGAAGCAGTTGGACTAAAGGGTCTTTAAGGTCTTTTCCAGCTCTAAAAGTTTTATGTTGCTATTAAAGTCAATAGTAATTAATAAAAGGAGTTCAGAAGGAAAAAAAGAATCAGAAACACTCTGCAAATATAAAAGTGTCACGTGTTACTATAAATAACTGAATGTGGTTCTTACCTGTGGTCTGGATTCACGAGACAAAATTAATTCCTTTCTTTTATAAACTTGGCTATGTCCTAGAAGTTTCAATGCATTTTAAAATTAAAATGGAGATTGGCTTTCCATCTAAATCCTGCCTGCTGTCCTCCCATTTCATCTCCTACTTTGCAGGCTTAGTGATGATGAAAACACCAAGGACATCCTCAAAGAGAAGGTTATTTGAAGCAGCTGCCACTCAAGTCTTGCCCTTTGGGACTGTCATCTTTTCACTTTGTCTTCACCTGTGCCCCTCACAGCTCATGGAGCTAAAACTTGAGGAACCTCAGGGAACAAGCTGTATTTGAGTAGGTAAATTATAGAGGAATTATAGAACACAATCTGACAGGAGGAAAAACTGCTCAAGTGCAACCTCTCAGTTCCGTTCTACAACATCTGTTGAGTATAAGGCACTGTGCTTGGAGATGTCAGACACATAGGCACAGCTCCTATCTCCAAGAGGCCCTCAGTCCAGTGGGAAAAGAGAGATAGATTCAGAAATGTCACAGAAATGATTGGTTTAACAGATGTAGAGAAAATGTGTGCAGATGAGAAGAATAATAATAGCTGTCATTTACTGAGTACTTACCAAAAGCCATGTGTTTTACTAGCACTTTTTTATTTAATTATTTCAACAACCAGAAATGGAAGGTATTGTTATTATTATCCTCATTTGATTGTAAGGCAACAGGCTCAAAGAGGTGAAATGCTTTGCCTCGAGTGACTCATCTAATATATGGCAGAGCTTGAATTCAAATCCAGATCTTTTTGACTTCAAATCCTGTCATTTACTGTGCTTTTCTGCCTCCCCCAGGGCAGACACCCACTATTCTGACTTAGAAGTTTGCAGGATGAATTATACTGAATGTGGAAGACTGATTGAGACATGCAATAAAAATAGGAAGACATATATTCTGGATAAAAGGAATAGCCCAAACAAAACTGAAGATATGGAAAAGTCCCAGGACTTCGTGGGTGGCAGTGGGAATGCCAACTATACCTGTGCTGGGAGGAGCACAGTGTATAGCAATGTGTGGAGGAGGGACTACAGAAAGGGTTGCATTGGAGGGATGGGAACAGACTGAGTATAACTGATTTCCATCTAGCAGCATACCTGTGAAAGTTTCTCAACAAATCTTTGTGCAGTTCTGACATTCAGCGTAATGTATTTTTGCAAAATTGTATACACATCACACACACACACACACGTGCACACACATAAGGAGTGAGATCTGTCCCACAGAGTTGAGCTCGGCTAATTAAAAAGTTATATTGTAAAGCAGTGGTTCTCAAACTTGAACGTCAGCCAGGCACGGTGGCTCACGCCTGTAATCCCAGCACTTTGGGAGGCTGAGGTGGGCAGATCACCTGAGGTCAGGAGTTTGAGACCAGCCTGGTCAACATGGTGAAACCCCATCTCTACTAAAAATACAAAAATTAGCCAGGCATAGTGTCGCACGCCTGTAATCCCAGCCACTCCGGGGGCTGAGTAGGAGCATCGCTTGAACCCGGGAGGCAGAGGTTGCAGTGAGCCGAGATGGCACCATTGCACTCCAGCCTGGGTGACAGAGTGAGAATCCATCTGTAAGAAAAAAAAAAAAAAAAAATTTAAACGTCCAGAAAAATCCCCTGGAAAGCTTGTTAAAGCATAGAACGCTAGACCTTAGCCCTATAGATGCTGAATCAGTGGGTCTGGGATGCAGTCTGAGAATTAGGACTTTTAAACAGCTTCTGGGTGATGCTTATGCAGCCAGTCTGGGGGCCACACTGCATGGAACTGATGTAGAGCAGGGTGTGACTCTACTGTGAGTGCAAGGTAAGAGGTTCAGCACTTGAAAATTATAACCATAAGCTTCCTGTAACCCATGTCACACATTTGCGCTCCTCTCTCCACCTTTGTCCCTCTAGGCTGTTCCGTTTCAAGCCCTACCCTGCAGTGATAGTGGTCTTTCAAAAACATGAGTCTGATCATGTCACTATTCTGTTTAAAAATGTTGGTGGCTCCCATTGCCTTTGTGTGGCATGTGAATCCTTTCATAGCCTTTCTTACCTCTTCAGTCCTATGCATTCTCCCATACAGAACACCTTGCAGCTCCCCAAAGGAACTACATCTCCTTACCGATATCTGGAATGCTAACTTCTATGAGTCTACCTCTCATCACTTGGTTAAATTTCATGCCTCTTCCAGGTCTTATCCTCTATATCAACTCCAAGTGAAGGACTTTCAAGACCTTAAGTGATGTCCCTTGAGGACCTCTGTAAAGCACTCTTGCACAGTATAGAAATGACCTGGTGACATGGCTGAGCCCTCCCATCCATAAACTGGTATCTCCTTGAAGGCAGGCACAGAGCCTTGGCACCTAGTGTATAAACAATTTAATAAATTATAACATGATGTTATGTGAGATCTGGCAAAAATAAACCATTATGTCTCTTCTTCCTAGAGCAAAGGATTGTGTGCTTTCTTAGAGCCTGAGCTACCATGATAAAAACTCGCTCACAAATAGCATGAGAACATGACAACATGCCATTAGTAACCCAGAAGAAGCTGTATGTGTTTTATATTTTTTTCATCTGGGCTTTACAAACCACAAAAGCAACTGTTTTGCCTCCACAAAGAACATATTTTTAACAGCAATACTTTCCCAAAAGAACACTCCTCCCTCTGTTGCATTTTGATCTATCCTGATTTAATTTAAAGTTTGAAGATGGGGCCTGACCTTATCTATCAGTGGCTGAGCCGTTGTCTCGTGGAAATGCAGTTTGAAACTCATTAATAGGGTAGCCTGTATATTATAACTTAGAAGCTCTGGGTTATCACTGATGCTTGCAATTGCTATGGAAACCGGGTTTATATGCACCTTTCAAAGAGTCTGCTTTAAAACAGGAAAAAAAGATGAAGAAAAAGAAGGCTTCGTGAAAGAATAAGATATTTCGTACCCAGCATGCATAAGCAGGTTCAGTGATGCAAAAATGCTCTGCCTACACAATGATAAAAACAATTTTTTATCTTTTTCAGGAGCTAATAATGTATAACCTTGTCTTAGAGAACTGTGTTTATACTGGTAGAGAAGAATGCTCAAGGCAGCTTTTCCCGGTGCCCACACATAGACACACAAACACAGACACACACCCACAATTTTCAGTTTTCCCCAGACTTTTTGCAATCTGCATTCTTAAATCCTCCAAAGGCCTCTGTACATGCAGCATTGGCTGCTAAAGCCCACCTGGTGTGGACTGACTGAGAGCTCAGTCTCTTCTGCTTCCCCTTGAATATGTATTGAATGTTGCATCCTGTCTCATGGGCTGAATTTTTCAATTATAAAACGATAGCGCTAATTTGATCAAGTTTCTTATTAAAAATTATTGGATGTATTCCTCCCCAAATTTGGGTTTTGGAGGTTTCATCCCTCATCTCCTTGCCCACATTTCTCCCTAATAACCTAGGTGTGGTACTGTGTTAGGTAAAAAATAGTGTATCATCTTGTGGAAAATGATTCTTTAGACACACCTCCCCTCCATGTAGAACCATGTGTTATTCCCTCCAATGTTTTCATCTGCTTGTCTCCCCACTTGTGAGTCATCTATGATTTTCTCTTATCACTTCTGCAACCCCATTCCTCTCCTAACTCTAGCCAAATGTGAGCTGGTTTTCCTTCTCTTCTGAGGAAGAACAGGTCACGAGGGCTGAGCTTTCTGTCTTCACCTTCAGACAGAAGAAACTTGAAAGAAGAACGCATCTGCAGGCAGCTGTTCACTCCGCAGGCATCTGGAAACCACTTCTTTGTGTTCAAATAGTTATGTAACCCCACATGTTGGAAGTCTGAAGAGACCACAATACTCAAAATGGAAATGACACTGTTGCAACACATAGAATATCTGAGAGAAGAAAGGGTTTTTAATGTCTTGACTATCTATGATATTCCATAAAGTTAAGGGATTGGATGTGCATGGGCTGGGAGGACTGAGAAACAAAGGATAGAGGTTAAGGTAGGTATGAAAAGGGACTACTAACTACTTTAGAATTTGAAAAAACTATTGATACCAAATCTGCCCACCCTCTGTACAAAAAACAAAACAGACACTGGTGCAACTTTAACCTGATAATGCATGAAAAATGGCTATTTTTCATGAGAAAAACTTCAGTCATTTCCTTGTAAACACAAAGAAAATTAAGAGAAATTGTAAAGTTACTATAAGAAAATTCAACAATAACTCTTATAATATATTCCCTCTCAATTAAACAGCAAATCACCCTAAAGTGTTTTTCAGCCTGAGTATTTATCAGCCTAGATAATCTACTTTACCAATTATGTTCTGCATTTTTAACAAAACTTTTTCTGCAAAAGTTAGTACAACTAGAAGTGAATATAAATTAGTCCTCTTTCAAGTCTTTAACATATTAAAAAGCTATAGAATATATACATTAACCCATAGTTTTATAAAAGGAATATGGTTTTATAAAATTAAAAGCAATATCAGGATCTGTATTTGTGATAATTACAACAACATCAAGCAGGCATTTCCCACTTAATCTATTACTCTCTAAGATTACCATTCAATTCTGCATTACAATTTAAGTAATTTAGTACTCGACGCATGCGCTACAGAAAACAAGAAGCAGTGTATTACAGTAACAAGGTTTGTATTTCACAAACAATTGCAAGGGTGAAGCAGATATCTTCTAAGCGTCGCATATTCACAAACAATTGCAAGGGTGAAGCCGGTATCAGAATTCTAAGGGTCGCATGATTGGATTTGCAGTCCACCGCTTAGAGGAGCTTCCTCTGATTCTTCTGCAGCAGTCTTTTCTTCATTCGTGGCTGGTGGCCTTTCCTCGTTTTCATCGTCTTCACTTTGTAGGTCGTTCCACATTAATTGTCTAGCTAATTTGATGTTCAATTCTTCGTTGTAGTGAAGCCTTCTTCTTATTTCGAACTGCCGCTTTTTCTCCTGTTTGTGGAGGAGGATTTTTCTCATGTAGGCCTCGTTGCTCTCTTCCTCCTCCACCTCACAGCTGTGGTCCGAGGCATCAGTGGCGGCCATGGCTTCCTTTCCTTCGACACCGCGCACTGAATGTTCTCCTTCGACATCGCGCACTGAATCTTCCCCATCATCTTGCAAATTCATGTAGGAAGTGCCGGGCTCATTTGCCTTCATTAAATCGTAATCTCTGTACGTTGCGCGGTGTGTCGCAAGGATGCTTGATTCGTCCCACTTCTGGGATTTCTTTCTCTTCACATCTTGAATATTCCCTCCAGACTGCTGACCGGAAGTCGCCACCGAGGAACCCGAGGAGCTTTTGTTTTTCAGGATCCCCTTGATGGGCCGGTGCGAGGAGGTGGAGGCTGACATTTTGCGGAGAGAAGGGCTGCGAGAGAGTTGGGCCGCTGAGCAGCCGTCCGCCGCCCTCCAGTCTGAAACTGCAGCGCCGTCTGCCGGGGCAACAGGTCCCAACGCCCTAGTTAAAGCACCAGGGCCCTGGTGTCACAAAGGGCGCTGTGTATGACGTCACAATGGTCGCCGCCTCCGCTACCGCCACCGTTACCGCTACCGGTACCGCTACCGTTGCCGTCACTGTTGCCGTTACCGCTGACGTCACCGCTACCGTTACAGCTACCGTTAAAGCTACCGTCGCTTTTGCCGTTGCTGCTGGCTTTACCGCTGACGTTACCGCCTCGTGGCCCATGCTAACGTCATTTTTTTTCTCCTCCCTTTTAACGGAAAATAAGGTAGGAAATACCCTTTGGTTGCACTTGGAAAGGGGAAGCATTGTTTTTAGAAACTTCTATACACCCTGACTGCCCACAGGAAAGCTATGTTAAATATTTCTCACTGTGGGTCACTGTCAAAACTTTGAAAGCCACGACTTTGGTTGGAAAGATGAGAGAGGCCTCAGCTAGAAGGTGATGACCTTCTGCTCCTCCCTCCTGTGCCCATCCACACTCTCCCTCCACCACACATACGTTGGTCCTCCTCTCCTCTCCCTGTCTTGGTGAATGACCCCAACATAGAGCCAATTATATCAGCTGGGAATCTGCGTGTCCTCCTCAGCCCCTTCACGTTGCCCATTCTCCAATCCAGCCCTCAGATGTGACCTAAATATTTCAAGAGGCTCATTTGATCTCTTCTTCCACTACCCTGTTTCAAATCACCATTTTCTCTTATGCAACTCCACTCACAGTCATTGAACTGGGCCCCCAATATCTCCTCCTGCTGCTGTCCAATCCCTTATCCACCCTCAAAACACCCATCAGATCTTCTTCATCTCTCTTTCAAACCCTTCAATGGCTGCCCACTGTTCTTGACATAAAGACCCAAATTCAGAAGAGGCTGAAAAACAGCTGTTATGATCTGCTCAGTTTACTCAGGCATCTATCTGGAACCTTCTCCCCTTAAATTCTTCCCATCTACCTCCAGCTTTCTATTCTGGTCTTCCAATTATGGGAGCATTCACGAACCTTCCTGTCCAAGAATTTTTTTTTTTCCAGGTTCTTCGTGCAGCCTAGAGCACCCTTTCAGATTTCAGTTCAATCATCATTGACTTTCAGGGGCCATTTCCTGACCCCCAACAGCAAATAGACCTCCCTTTGCTTTCATGGCGTCTCTTATTCTCTGTGACAGCATTTGGAGTCATTTGTAATTTCTTATCTGTGTACACTAGATGACAAACATCAAAAGTAAAAGGAAGTGACAAAGACTCTCTCCTTTGACCAAACTTTAATCAGGCTCCTCTAAGCCCTCTGCTCGACTAGGCCTAAACTTGGGCTTGTAGAATCCAGTTTGAGCAAGAATCTTACTAAGTTAATTTAGTGAAAATTCCCCACCACTGGTATCTGACCTCCCTGAATAGCTGATCAAATTCCTCATGCCCAACACTAGATATCTTGTCACCCTGTTGGGTCAGTTTAGCAAGAATCCCCCTTAGCCCTGATGTTTCCTTTCAGTAATTTTCCATTCACTGAGTCTCTATTCTGCCTTTTACCTATTCTTGTTGGAGTGGAAGTCAATGCCAATTTTATTCCCCTACTGCAAGACTGACCCCATTGCAGTGGTCCCTGTACCTACTGTGATAGTCCTTCATGGAATAGAGTCTTTCTTACCATCTTTAACAAGTGTCATGAATAATTTTTTTAACAGTTATGTTGGCTGTGACTCAGATAAGATCAGATTCACCATTGGACCCCTGGAGCTCTCATCCTGAAGTATGCACCTTTGAAACCTTTGTCTTCACTCTTGGCTGACTGATCAGGAATCCATTGGTAAGCCCAACTCTTGAGCCAGTGTTCCAGATGGCAGTCTGTTGAAGCATGGTGAGGATACATTTTGATTCTTGTGAATCTGAGTATACTCTCTAAAGCTGGGTTAGAGTCTGAGGCTTTTTATGAAAGGCATCTGAGTTTCCTGCACTCCAGCCTGGGTGACAGAATGAGACCCTGTCTCAAAAAAAGAAGAAGAAAAAGAAAGAGAAAGAGAGAAAGAAGGCACCTGTTGGGCTGGAGGTCTTTCTTCCTGGCTCTTTGTTTGGAGTGGAGTTACATATATTCTCTAATTCCTGGGCCTGGTCCTGGCTAGAAAATTCTTCCTGTCTCCCACCCTTATTTAATTACTTCCTGGCTTCCTGGCCTGGAATATTTTCCTGACTCTTTTCTTTCAAGTGAGGATCCACTCCACAACTACTGGGCTGGAAATTTTATTTTTTTCTGGCTGTTTGTGAGGCCTCTCTTTATGGAAATTGTTCAGTTGTCTGAAACTCCTCCTCTTGAACCCCTGCTGAGGCCAGCTCTGTCTACTTCCTTTCTTATTGGCATGAGTTTGCTGGGGATTATTTGGAACTCCAGTGGCCTCTTTGAGGAACTTGAGATCTCCTCAAACTGGCTCCTCTATGGTCTCTTCCTTCCCATTGCTCCTTCCTCTTAACACCTTCGATCTTCCCTTCGGCTTCCTTGAATTCTTTGTTATGTTCCCCTCAAACCCCTGCCTCCTCCACTTCTCTGTCCACCCCTGCCAGACATTTTCCTTTTCACTCCAGCTCAACTCTGTCAGTCATTTGAACTTTAATCCTCCCACTCACATCACGGCCTCTCAAGAGACTCAGAGATACCTGAAAGCCACTATCTGAGGCTGAAAAAAAAAAAAGGCTAATTAGAAACAGACTGGATATTTTGTCTACTCAGATGGACTCTGGAATCATCTAGACATTTTCTTGATGTACCCTCAGTCCCTGATCTCAGATTTAGTCGTCAGCCTTTATAGGATTACATATCAGGGCAAAAGGAAATCTTGGAGGTCCTTGGAGGTCTCCACAAAACTTCATAAAAAGCTTTAGCTCTTTTTCTTCAACCATTTACATTTTATTTATTCCTTTTAACATGTTCTTTCTTAAAACAATTATGTATTTTATAACTGATACTTTATCATATTCTGTTTTTAACTTTCTTTTTTATTGTTTTTTTCTTTTAAGTTCTGGGGTACATGGGCTAGATGTGCAGATTTGTTACGTAGGTAAACATGTGCCATGGTGGTTTGCTGCACCTGTCAACCCATCACCTAGGTATTAAGCCCAGCATGCATTAGCTATTTTCCCTAATCTTTAGCTCTTATTGAGTAGGTAACCTCAATTTGTCCCATTTTTGTCAGAAACACAATTCAGATAAAAATATAAGTGGAGATAAGCCAGTGAGTTTTGTATTACTGTGTTGCCTGATTCATGGCTAAATTTTTAGAATGAAAGCTATAAGGTCTCTGTTTGCATCTGTATGTTTATATATGCTTGTATGTATGCATGCGTATTACATAAATGATATTTCCCTACTTCCAGATGGTATTACCAAATTAATTTATAAAATCCCTCAAAGGAGAAGTTCTATTCAAATTGGCTTACAAGATAAATGAGACATAGAAATTAAATATTCCTAAAACTCCCAGAAATATAGGAACTAACTCAAATGCTTTTCAATTTTATATGACTTGGGTAGATCTTTGGGAAATAAGATTACTTTAATATTGTTGGTTTAATTAAAAAAGGGTATGTCCTCTGAGTTATCAGCATTAAGTATAAGATGAGCATACATATTTATTCTACCTGGGTTTACCAGTGTGTTATCTCTACTAAATGCTTAAAGTTATAAAAATTATAAATTTAACCTAAGAATGAATGAAGAAGTGCAGTATCCACCACTTCATGTATATCAAGCAGAGCAGTTAAACAAAAGACCATATGTTTAACATTTTTAGGTTTTTTTTTTGTTGATGCTTGCCTAACATGCACATGCTATAAAATTAGTTAACAGAAAAATAACTTGAAATGATGTTTAGCCTTGTATGATGTTATAATTATTATAACCTAAAAACAGTTTCCAAATATTTGGTGATGTGAAACCTTAAGAGTTATCCTAAGTTAAATTAGGTAATAGATATTAATTAAATAACTAGATCATTTCTAAGCAAGATAAACTATTAAAACACTACTAAATCTAAGTTTATGTCTCTATACTTTGGGTTCTTATTTTCATATGGAACAGAGAGGCTAAAATATATTTGGACCTCTTAATAAACATGAAAAATTGTATTATAAAAAAATAGCCTAAACCTGTAAGAAATGTGGGATGGTATATTCATAAAATTTGCTAATGTGCTCATACAGAATCCCGGTATGTGACAGACTTCACAATTGTCCACTTCCCAGTTTTTTTCTGTAAAAGAAAGGTGAATGATGGCTAAAAAATATTATATACACCACTGGAAATAATAAGGCTGTGGGGAAGCAACTTTGTATGCAAAATATACAAGGGTAGTAGGTTACGTTTTTAATAAAGTATATAAAATATGAAAAATCCTTTTTCATTAAGGAAAAAAGAGTCATTTTGTCCTAAAGTAAGATGAGTGATTGTTCAAAATGAGAAAGGGGAAAAGAGTAGGAGTGAAGCTAAATACATATTTTTTAAAAGTTGTAGAAGTTGTGGAAAAGGAATTTTATGTGTAGTCAAGATGCTAAAATTTTTATAAGGATTTTTTTTAAGCGCAATAATGTACTAATCCAAATCTATAATTTGGTTTTCGCTCTGTTAAAAGGGCAACGTTTTCTTAAATTATTGTAAAATATTTGTCTTTACCTATTGAATAATTCATCTAGGAAGGAAAGATGCTATGTCTTATCTAGATAAATTTCCTGTGCTTCATGTTGTCTTTATCACATATTTAATTACTTTTGAAAGCAAATCTTTTCAATATTAAAAAAGCTAGGGTTATTTTTCTCGAATATGTTACTTTCTATATTTACCTCTGGAATCTTTTACTGCCACTTTGATTAAATGGATAACTAAGTATATTTCATAGAGATCTATAATCCTATTTAATCAAGTGCTCAAACCTTTTGACATTTTTGACAAATTTCCCAAAATCAAATTCTAAATGATGTCTTTTTGACTTGGAACTAACTGACATTTACCAGAGGGCTCTCTTATTAAAGAACTTGTTCTTTCACCTTGTAAAAGAGAGATATTAAAGTAATTAGGTTTATTTCATATGTTAAATCATATGAAAAGCATTGTCAAATAAGAAGTGATGCTTAACTTTCTATAGATGATATGTGTATGAATATAACTTATTAATATGTGTTTCAGAAATTGTATGAAATTCCTAAAAATTTGTCAATGCCCTTACTGACCACATAATCAGTCATAATTGCAGTTATTATCCTAAAATGCTGTATGCCACAGAACTAACCAAATTTCTTGTCAAATGAACTCTCTTCCAATCTTTAATCATGATCATTTTAAGTCTTCTGTCACTCACAGACAGCTTTTGTTTTACTTTGATTCTTCTCTGAAAGCATCTATAATCAGCTATAGGCAAGAAATTTCCATGATGGCATCAATTGAATAACTTTGCAAACATGCCACTGGATTGAGTAAGAACTTCCAGACTTAATGAAGAAACTGATGGTCTCATAAAACTGCTAACCCTAAATCAAGGAAAACAAGGATTTGTGACATGGGACTGAATGAACTAATGAGAATGTTTATACTTTTGTATACTTTTGTTTTAAAACATTGCTGATTCTTTAATGTTAGTTTCCAGATTCAAGGACCGTTTTCCTCTTTTCTCTTAAGCTATCTATAACTTATAACAATTTAGTAGATTATACTTTTGTGAACAAAAATGAATATTTATCTTTCTCCCTACCTTATCCTTCCCAGAATTTGGAACCTCTTATTGAATATTCTTATTTTCATGGCAATATAGTTACTTGCCTAAGTTCAGTAAGAATATGTTTTCCTTGTAACTAGACACAACTGGAGAAATTGGTTTTATTACCAAGATTTTGACCAGAATGCCATATTAGGAAATAATGGGTATAGAATTAGCTTTAAGGAAATAAAGTTGACTTTATAGAGCCAATGCTTACAAAACACTCTTGGAAAAACTGGCCTGGTACCTGCCTTACAGGGTTCCCAGCATTACAGGTGAGTGAGGGAGGTTACTTCCTGGCAGATTGTATAAGTCGGGGTTCTCTGGAGAAACAAAACCAACAAAAATATAGATAGATAGATAGATAGATAGATAGATAGATAGATAGATAGATAGTTAGTTAAGAGATTTATCGTGGGAATTAGCTTGCGTGATTATGGATACCAAGAACCAGGAAAACCAGTGGTATAATCAAGTTTGAATTTGAAGGCCTCAGAACCAGGGGAGCCAATGGTGTAACTCCCAATTTATGGCAGTGGAGAACCAGAGGGATGCTGATGTAAATCATGGAGTCTGAAGGCTCAAGAACTAGGAGCTCTGCTGTCCACAGGCAGAAGATAGATTTTTCCAGCTCAAAAAAAGTGAGAGAATTTACCCTTCCTTGCCTTTTTGTTCTATTCAGGTGGGCCCTCAAAAGACTGGATGATGCCCACTCACACTGGGCAGGGTAGGTCTTCTTTACTCAGTCTACTGATTCAAATGCCATTCTCTTCCAAAAACACCCTCACAGATATACCCAGAAATAATGGTTTACCAGCATCCATTAACCCAGTCAAGTTGACACATAAAATTAACCATCATGCAGGCCCAGGAACCTCAGGGTACCTTGGGGACCTTGCGAAAAGAGGAATTCATCTAAATCCAAAGATATTGCAGGTGAAATTTGGTAGGGAATTCTTGGCTTGGCTTCATAGCCTTGAGAAGGTTTTAAAAGTCTAGTTTGAGATTCCTTATGAAAAGTTCCAGCAAAGCAGACTCTAAAAGGCCTATGTGGTTAATTACCATTCTTTTTGTATTTATGTAAATAGGCAGGCCAAAGCTAATGAGATCAGATTTATTTTACAAACAAGGGGGATGACTATAGAAATAAATTTTGTTTCAGTGGAAAACTATAGTGCACCTGTTACCAGATTATAGTCCTATTCATTGTGTTCGGTTTTATTATCTTTCTGTAAACTGGACTGGATTTTGAACTTTTCTAGTTTTCTTTTTCTGGTTATAACTCTCCAAACGAATGCTTCCAATTTTTCTCCCAGCCTCCTGACTTGGTATCACTGAGACCAAAAACTGCCCTTTCCATAAAGTCCTGCAAATTGAAGCTGGACTTCAAACAATATAAACCATAGCAGATGATCTGTAGGTAATGATCATAACTTCATACCTGCTGCTGTGTGGCCCACTTAGAAAGCTCACTGAAACACCTGATGTCATCAGCAAAGACATTAAAACTGCAAATCAAACCAAGAAATTTCTCGTATTGCCACTGCTGTCCTCACTTCCCCATCTAAAAATGTTTTGAGCTTAAACCAAAAATCTTCTTGACTATCTGCCTACTGGATTCAACAACTGTTTCCAGCCATAATCTTTGTTTTTATTTTGTTTTAATGAAAATTCCCATCATTAAATGCCTGACTCCTTGCACCATTCAGCAAATATCTGAATGTTTCTTCTTTCCTTGATCAAGAGAAGAATGACAAAGACTCTCTCCTTGACCTAACTTTAGTTAGGCTCTTCTGAGCCTGTTATTGATTAGGCCCAAACTTGGACTTCCCTCTGTCCTTGTAGAATCCATTTTGAACAAGAATCTTACTGTTCTCAGACCAAACCAAGGGTGGGGTTGCTTATTCTCGCTGCGCAATGACAAGATGCAGGTGAACTGGGAAAGAAGAGAGTTTATTTCTGTAACCAGGTACGGGGAGAAGGGTGGGAAACTATCGCCAGACCAACTCAAAATTACAAAGTTTTCCGGAACTTATATACCTTCTAAGCTATATGTCTATGTGTAACTGTGCATTCGTCTAAAGACATAAGTGATTAACTTCTTCTAATCTGTAACTAAAATCTGAGTTTTGAAGACCTTCCTCTGGACCCTCAGTAAATTTACTTAATCTAGATGGGTCCAGGTGCTGGGGTGATTACCCTTATCTTATCTCCTACTAAATCAAGGAGCTTTGAGGAGTTCCTTTAGACCCCCAATAAAAATTTTGTGGAGGTCTGGGGAGTTTCTTCAGACCCCCAGTAAAAACTTGCTTAATTCTAAACGGGTCATGTTAAGAATTCTATCATTACCTTGTCATGCTTCAAGGCCTGGGGAAAGGCCTGGGAAAAACTCTTGATGTGCTTTTGTTACCTTCCAGCCTTTGTATAACGGCACTGGCTCTCTCAGCTTTTAATATTTAACTTCACCACTCAGTCAGTGCTGAAATAGTTGTTTTAGAGTCCTGCCTATTCAGCTGTTAGTGAGATATGGCCTGTCATACTATTAAGTTAATTTAGTGAAAATTATCCACCATTGGTACCTGACTACCCTGAACAGCTGATCAAATTCCTCATACCCCATTCTCCATATCTTGTCACTCTGGCTTGCCTTCAGCAAGAATCCTGTTGAGTCAGTCAGTGAAGACTCTTCCTTACCCCTGATGTTTACTGTTACTGATTTTCCATCCACTGACCCCCGACATTGCTCCTTGGCTATAAATCCACACTTGTTCTTGTTGGATTGGGAGACAAGCCTCATTTCTCTGCCTTACTGTGAGACCTCACTGCAATTTTTCCTCTATATATTGTGATAGTGCCCTATTGACTAGTCTCCCTTGCTGTCTTTGATGAGTGTCATATATTTTAAACACATGTTTTTTTAGCAGAAGGTTTCTGTTTTGCTCACTACTATTTTGATCTTTGTATTTCCGTGACATGATGCTGTACCTGGCACATAGTAGGTATTACAAAAATATTTCTTAAGTGAATGATAAGTGATACATGATAAGGTATTGGGAGAATGAGATTTTTGAGTGGAGGAAAAGGAGCTCCAGAGCCCTTATAGTCAGTTAGAATTTGTCCAGTCACTCACGTGGACATATGTGTAATTTGGAGATTGTTACGAAAAGTGACTTTGGCACATTTTCTGTCCTTCATAGGCCTCATTTTTCACAGGCAGAAATATCCTTTGAAAAACAAAACAAAAAAAAATTAAGATCCAGTTTCACATTTTCCCCTCCAGGTAGCACTCACAAGAATTTTTTTCCTTCTGATAACATTTTGCTTCCTCTTCTCTCCCTCAAGGTCTTTCTGCGTTTTAGAACACAAAAGCAAAAGCATGAAAGAATCATAAAACTTTTACAAGGGCCTTAAGCACCTTAAGTTCAAGTTGTCCTGTATTCTCTAAAGTCCTGCTAACTTCGGGAACTCTGCAATCACTTTAAAACTGTGTTATTCGTTCCAGAAAAAAAATGTACTGCTAACATACTGTTTGAAAAAAACTATATTGTGTGATGAGGGTTTTCAGGGATTGAAAAGCTGATATTCAAGGCTATAGGAAAACCCTCTGGTATGTCAGGACAAACAAACAAACCTTCATTATTCAGAAATACTTTGGGCTCCTCTTAAAAAGCCTAACTGAAAGGCATCAGAGACCAACACACACAAGACAGGTGGGCACAATGGACCTGTACATGTTAAGCCGTAAACAGGATGTTTAGGGAGACACCAATTCCAGTGCATTGGAAGTTTGCCTTTGTGTGTACACAGCACCCACCCCCACATACTGTGATGTGAATATACAAGCTGCTCAATATATAATGAGTCAGCCATCCTGGAGTTCTTGCATTTTCTGAAGTCATTATTCAGTAGCACAATGGTAATTCAGGCTAGTGCAGGAGCACTGTGATTTGTGACCTATTACGTGGGTCACAAACAAAATCATTTAACAAAAAAAATTAGGCATTGCAAATTTAAGTTGCACATTATTTTTAAATATTTCTTTTTCATTTACCATTGGCTAACTTTCTCCTTAATGAAAGTCACTCTGAGAAAAACCCAAATTTTGTGTTCTTGTCATCCAACTAAAAATTCTAAATCTAGTCAACACAGAAGGGTATGTGTCACTATTGTAAGCCTAAAAGTTAGAAAACATCAGCCATCTTTCCAGCATACCTCTTTACACAATTTACTGTTATTGCCCTGCTACAAGGGATGAGCAGCTATCTGAAGTTCCATGGCGCCACATCTCTCTGCTCCCCCTCCCGACACGCTGGGGTAAACTACACCCATCCTACTCAGTGACACATTATATGCAATTTAGATACAAGCCTAGAAATTTCTATTTTCAACAGATATTTAGTAGTCGTCTGTATTAGTCCATTTTCATGCTGCTGATAAAGACATACCCAAGACTGGGAAGAAAAAGAGGTTTAATTGGCCTTACAGTTCCACATGGCTGGGGAGGCCTCAGAATCATGGCAGGAGGTGAAAGGCACTTTGAACATGGCAGCGGCAAGAGAAAATGAGAAAGATGCAAAAGTGGAAACCCCTGATAAAACTGATCTCGTGAGACTTATTCACTACCACAGGAACAATATGGGGGAAAGCCCCCCATGATTCAAATTATCTCCCACTGGGTCCCTCTCACAACATGTGGGAATTATGGGAGGACAATTCAAGATGAGATTTGGGTGGGGACACAGAGACAAACCATATTGCCATTCACTATATTTCTAGTGGGAGAACCTTTGTTGTAGAAAAAACTGCCTTTTTGTCACACAACCAAGAAAAGTTAGGCATACAGACACTTTGAAGGGTGAGTGGGAATGGAATTTATTGGGTGAAAAGAGGAAAAAAAACTCTCAGCAAATTGAGAGGGGTTCCTGTTAACAGGCCCCCATCTCACAGATTTAATCCCAGGTTACAACAGAGGAACAGGAGAGGCCAGGCTCCTCTGCACTGCAAGTGGCACAAATTTCCTGAGGCTACACCCTATCCTCCCAGTGCACAGCCTGGTTGGAGTTTCTCTGGGAACCCCTTCCCACCTGGCTTTCTCATTCCCCCCTCCAAAGAAGTACATCTAACTGCCATTAGGATAAGGATAAGGAAGAAGACCAATTTTAACTGCTTTCTGCTGACAGGGGGCGCTGTTTTGGGGAAAACGGCAGTCAGAGTTCCCTCAAAGGCCTATCTAAGGTTTCCCAGCAGAAGGAGCCATCATCAGAGGCTCTGATTGCATGACTCTTTGGAGTTTGATGGCCTGAGGGCAAGAACAGACAAACCGGGTTATTAAAATTCATGTATCAAAACAAAACAAGGGGAGTGGTAAGGATGGCTTAAAAATCCCAAGGTCTTTTACTGGTTTGCACAGGGAGAGGGAGGCCAAAAGCCCGACTAGTAGTAAACTACCCTTTTGCCGGCATGTTGGGCTTCCAGGTTCCCTTCCCCTGTGCCCAATCCTAAGCCAACCAGTGTAAGATCTGGCAAATTAACTTTTCCCATTTTGGAGGATGCATCTCAGGGAGTGTCTTGTAGTACAGAGACACAATTACCTATCAGTGAAGAGAGGACAGAGAAGGAAAAATGAAAAAAAGAAGTTTTTTTTTCAGAGGAGTCCCAGGGGTTCAGGATACATTTGAAAGGGGTACCGACTGAAGATGAATTGCTACTCATCTAGAAAGAGGGGCGCAGGTATCTCTGGTTCCTTTCTCTTCCTGGCAAATACTTGGGGTATGTGAGGGAGTGAAAGTGAGTTGTTCCTCTTTCTTTCCTCCATCCTTGTATCCTCTAGTCCTAGCAACCATGACAGGCTGCTACCCATGGGTGTTAAAGTGGTTTTCACCCATGTTAACAGGAGAGCCCAGGGGGTGGGAGTATCTGCTCTTACCCACATACACCCTATCTCCCCTGCTGTCAATAGCCTTGAATTACCTCAACCTCATTTATGCCATGGATACTAGTGTGACCTTTATCCTTGAAACAGGAAGCTTGGCTGAATCGGCAGGAATTAGCCCTGCTCACTTGCATTGTGCTTTTTAACTTCCATTATCATCTGCCTCCAGATCCCTCAGATGCAGTTTTTTTTCCTAGGACTTTGACCAGAAGCTTGAAATTGAGTTTGGGACAAAAATGTACCTCCAGGAGGTTGCATGGACTCCTTATCATAAGCCAAATGCTAAGGTGAAGCTGTGGAATTGAATCCTCCTCCAACAATGGAGAGAAAAGGATGTATTGTGAAATGCTCAGATAACTGGTGGCTATAGTTATGCTTGCTAAGATTTGGGTGCATGGTGCTTGGCTTTGGTTAATTCCCTTGGTCTTAGTCTCCCAAAAAAGAGACCTCTGGGTGATAGGCAACCTATTTAGTCCCATCACCTGGCAGGATTTGCAGGATAATTGCTCAGAACTAGAATATTGATCCAGATTTCTATATTACTCATCCCTTTTCTTCTTTCTGAGCTGCAGCCAGAGTTTGCTGGTTGGTTCACAGGAATAAGCAAGGTTAGTCTAAAATGTAGGTGAAATCTTAAAAATGACTAATGAGTTTAGTAATGACAAATGTATGATAAGTTTTGAAGCATAATTTCTCTCTCTCCAGTCCCCATTTTTGTTTAAAAAACAAATCATGACAAATAGGACTAAGTTTTTTGCAAAATAGACTTTAGCGTTATAGTTGACATCATTATGTGCATAAAATGCAGCAAGAATAACTATTTTTACATACTTGAGTTTCCACAAGGAATCTCAGATAAGACCTTTTAAAGTGGTGCCCAGCCATGGGTTTGTATCCTTAAATACCCGTGAGTCGGGTGATCCTCTCCTCTTAAGGTCCCAAGACAAACTTGGAGCTCCTGGGCCTGTTAGAAAGTGACATCCTTTACTGACCACAGGTCAGGAACCCTGTACAGGAACTGGGTAGGCAAGGATATGAGACCAGTTTTCCCAAGGGACTTTTATCAGCTCTGCAAGTTGAGTTTGACTCCTTAAAGGGAAGCATACTCTTCCAGTCAAACCCTTGCTAAAACAACAAGTTTCTGAAATTGTGTCCTGTTGCAAAAGAAAATGGATTCTTATTGCACTGATGCAAACAACTATATTGCCATAAGTTAAGAATACTCACAGTTTCCAAATTCTAAAAGAACCAGGCAGAGAGAAACAAACATGCTCCGAATTTTGTTCAGAGTATGCCTCACTCAATTATTAAAGGCCATAAATAGTTCAAAATAAGTTTCCTTGACTCTGAAAAACAAAACAATGATCAGCAATATTCCAAGCAAAGATCAGAAAGATTGCTTCAGTTTTCTGAGTTCAGTCCATTTAGTTGACTCTTGTTTTGCTTGATATTCATGAACATTTGAGCTCTTCATGAATCCTGTATATTTTTCCATTATTCCAATGTCACAATCTCCAAAGTTATCAAAAACCTATTTTTGAGAGCACCTATCAGAATCCTATAGCTTATTATAAACCCTCTTTTGAAAAGGATTAAAACAAAATAGCAATTGTTTGTAAATAACAAAGTGTCCAAGGTAGTAACAGATAGAAACCCAATTGACAAAGAAGTTTGGTTTATAATAACTTAACATAATAACCTTAAATATGATCGATAGCATATACTTTAGACATCATAGTTTAGAAATCCCATACAATTTTGGAATATATATTAGTATTGTTCACCAAAATATAACCTAAAGAAGATTGAACACCATTTTGGCAATCCCATGTACCTAAACATGTCAAATAATCCTGTTTACCTCTCTTTTGGATACTCTAGGGGCCCTCTGAAGCACCCAAAAGTCAGACATCAGGAAAGACAATTTTGAAACTGAAATCTAATTTCGAGAAGCCTGTTAAGTGTTAGAAATGTAGAACACTTGATGTTATGAAATAGAATTCCAGATTACCATGAATTACTTATTTTGCCAAAATGATGACTCGCAAATTTTAAAAAAGCAAAAACCTTTTATAACCCTTTACCAATTTTGCTAAAGACCAGATTAGTGCCTTAAGAGTACTTTGTTGTGTTTTTATTTCAATGTTCAATTTACAGAAAAACCATATAATACCCTTTGAATTCAGTCAATGTGTTCACACACAGAATTTTTGCAAGAATAATTTTTACAATACTTCCCCCACTTGTTTGAACGTTTAGCTTTATCTTACCTAATTTAAAAGAATTATTTACCCCTGGGCAAGAATTTACATGTCCATGCCTTTTTAATAATCTTTTACTAAATACACATTTTACTGTTCTTATACACCTCACATGTAAATCTATTTCCAGTAGTTTCAATTACATGTTATAATGGTAATGCCTAGCAATTTTTAACTTAAATGTAAAACAGGGTAAGTTGTTTTAATTATGTGCTAGGTGTAGCCAAGGTTTGACTCCTTCCAGCTTAATTAAAGGTGTTGTTCATTCCATATGTCCCCAGGCCTTACCAATTTTGAAGCAGGCAAGTCAAGTAGTTCACAAAATCCCAAAAGCAGTTTCTAACCTTAAAATATTTAGCAAAGCTAGCATCTGACCTGCATAATTTAGTCCACCTATTTATATTTTGATGACACCTGCTTTTTACCAGTAATCTTTAAGGCTGTTTTTATTTCTCAAAGATTAAAGTCATGTGAACTGAAAGGTATCACAGCTTTTATCTTCCCTTTAAAAAATGTTTGATCCAAGAGCTTATCTTCCTTTAGGTCAATTAATTAGAGCTCTTTTTATAGGCATCATACACACAGTACATATATAACTACACAGACAGGAAGAAGAAAACCCAGTCACCATAAAATCTTTTGTTTGCTAATCTCCTAATTGGATTATTGACCCCTGGGTGGAACCCTATAAGAGACAGGGCTAGGAAAACATGCAGCTTCTAAGGCCTAATAAATAGGCATAGATGGAGCAAAAACAGATTTTGAGAGCTATTTGCTTTTAATTCCTGAGGTTCCATGAGGAAAACTGAGGTCTCTCCCCTCTGATGTGTGCATTGAGAGTGGCAAGGCAAAATGGAGAAAAATAATTCAATCGATTGAGGAAAAAACCCTTTTTCCAGCAAAACAAGATCAAAGAAAAGAAAAACATAAAGGCCTTTTAAATACACTTATAACTTGGATATCCACTTTTAATTAAGCTGAGCACTCTTTAAGAAAGTCCTTTTGGCCAGGTGCAGTGGCTCACGCCTGTAATCCCAGAACTTTGGGAGGCCAAGGCAGGTGGATCACAAGGTCAGGAGATCGAGACCATCCCGGCTAACACAGTGAAACCCCGTCTCTACTAAAAATGCAAAAAATTAGTCAAGCGTGGTGGCAGGCGCCTGTAGTCCCAGCTACTCGGGAGGCTGAGGCAGGAGAATGGTGTGAACCCGGGAGGCAGAGCTTGCATTGAGCTAAGATCGCACCACTGCATTCCAGCCTGGGCGACAGAGTGAGACTCCTCACAAAAAAAAAAAAAAAAAAAAAAAAAGTCCTTTTAACTCCCTTATTACCTGACTTTAGTCACACCAAGTGGCCAATATTTCTCTCTTTCAAACTTTACTAAAGGCTCAGAGAAAGGAAAATCCAAGGCAGTTTATGGAGGGGAAGAGAATCAACAGATAGCAAAGGTCACACAGATATCAAACCAGAAAGGACTCACTCCCTAAGCCAAGATTGAACCCTGGGCTGCCATTATAAAATGGCAGAGGACAAAAGAAAGGCATTGCCACATGGTTACAGGCCATACTCCCAAGGATATAAAGCAAGATGGAGGCCAGCCACAAAGTTTGCTACAGAACATGTAGAAGACACACAAACCACACCAGATTGGCTACAACTCAAGACCAACTTCACAAATCTTTTTTCATAAATAAAACTTTACAGAGAACATAAACAGTGATTGCCATCATTTCTGGCCCAGTAAAACATCTTCCAAAGGGGAAAGAAAAACAACATCCCTTAAAAGTAAACTGTTGGCCAGGTGCAGTGGCTCATGCCTGTAATTCCAGCACTCTGAGAGACCAAGGCAGGTGGATCACCTAAGGTCAGGAGTTTGAGACCAGCCTGGCCAATATGGTGAAAACCCATCTTTGTTAAAAATACAAAAAATTAGCCTGGCATGGTGGCAGGTGCGTGTAATCCCAGCTATTTAGGAGGTTGAAGCAGGAGAATTGCCTGAACCCTGGTGGTGGAGGTTGCAATGAGCCGAGATTGTGCCATTGCACTCCAGCCTGGGCAACAGGACAAGACTCTGTCTCAAAAAAAAAAAAAAAAAAAAAAAAAAGTCAACTGCTAACAGGGTAGAAAAAAGAAAAAGATTCCTGGGGAAGAACCTCTTATTCTTATGCAAATAGGTTCCTATACCAGGGAGAGAAACTTAATTGCTGCCCAAAAGAGTTGGACCCCTTGGCCAGGGGAGGGGAAGACTCCCTCGCCATGCATCCCAGCCCTGGCCAGGAGGAGAGTGGGAGAGGCACCATTCACTGGTCCATCCTATAGGCACCTGCAGCCATTGGGGTGCACAGTTTCCTCTACCCTCAGAAGAGGTCCAAGGAAACAAAGGCTTAGAAGTGAAAGGAAAAAAGATTTTTGGTTTGCATAGTACTCACCCTTCCTCAAGCCCCATGTCTGGATGCCAAAAATGTTGTAGAAAAAAACTGGGTTCTTGTCACACAACCAGGGAAAGTTAGGCACACAGACACTGTGAAGGATAAGGGGAAACAGAATGTATTGGACAAAAGGGGAAAAAAAACTCTCAACAACGCGAGAGGGGTTCCTGTTAACAGACTCCCATCTCACAGATTGAGTCCCAGGTGACCACACAGGAATGGGAAAGGCCAGGCTCCTACCCCCCTGCAAACAGTGGGAAATTCCCAAGGTTCCACCCTGTCCTCCCAGAGCGCAGGTCAGTCAGAGGTTCTCTGGGGATCCCTTTTTTACTCGGCTGTCTCACCTTCATCTGAAAGCCACAAAACAGTAGAGTTATGCTTCAGTAGTCTTCATTGTGTTAATATTTGGTAAATACATCTAAAGATGCATTTTGTTCTGTCATGACAGCTTTTTAAATAAATAAAAACACATATCACTGATGTGTAAAATGTAATTTTAACTCTCAACTGTTTGCACAGGAGCCATGTATTGGCAGAACGCTATTGTTAATCATGGCAGTAGATCACTCCCACAGCTTTGTTTCTTCTCTGAGAATCACATCTCTTCTTCTATGGAGACATTCCCCAAATGCCATAAGTATAAGAGTTCTCTCAGAAGGAGAACCCAGCTAGAAACAAAAAATTTCTCAATCAAAGGTGGGAACACCTATGAAACCAAGAGGAAACAACCAAGAGGAAACAAGGAAAGCATCCTAGATGTCCCACTGGGCGCCATTAGTGAGAGGTGAGTAAAACACTGAGAAGGCAGTGGACTCTTCCGGGAGCAATCACGCTGCCAGATGTGGAGATTAATACTCATTCAACCATGTGGTATCTGAAGTCATGCATCAGTACATCCAAGAATTGTATACAGTACTTGGAGAATCAAAATCAAAGTGCTATTTGGTTTTACATCTACGTTTCTTGCCCAGACTCTTTATCATACGCAAACACAAGTTTCTGATATTCTACCAAATAGATCTCTCTTAGACGCATACTCTGAACAAGGACTCCAACGCAAGTAGTTTACTTGGGAGGAGACTTACAGAAAACACAGGTAGGGGAGTGGAGAAGTAAGACAGGGAAGGGAAAAGGCAAAGAGTATCTTATCAAAGCAGTTACTACTGTGGGTACCTAGAGCTTAACCTGTTGGTAAGCTCCGGGAGTCAGTATAGGAGAGTTACCTTCATGGCCCCATCTCGACCCACAAGTGAGGGAACTAGAGTATATTTATATATCAGTTGTTGCCATCTTTACATAAGGGCTGCTGGGAGAGGAGATGGGCATTAATTAAAGTATTACTTTGGCTAAGAAGGAAATGCTAAAAGCCATGCCATACAAACTCCTTATTGCCTAGCTGAGAAGGCTGAAGACCAGAGATGTATGGTGACTTGCCCAGGGTCACACTGGTGCTTACTGGCACAGCAGCCTTCAAGTCAAGGTCCTCAGGGACTGCCATGGCAGTGCATTTTTCTATTCCTTCCACATCCCCTCAAGAAATGGTGGGAACCAAGTGTCCTAGCACTTGTCTCATATACAAATCAAATACCTACACTAGTTTAGATAAAATCCCCTTCGCATCTCTGCCTCCTTCGCCTGCACTATTCATCAGCAGTACCAGCACAACTGAAGTGGCAAAACCACCCCTTTCAGAAGATTTAAAAACCTGAACCTCATGCTCTCTGAATAGCGTTAAAATGAAGTGTAATAGCAAGTTAAAATAACAGGTTCAACTTGAGCAAGTTCAGCTTAAGGCACAAGTGGAAAAGTTTTTCAGGCAAAGGATCAATAGGTCAGCTGATCGAGTTTTCTAGTTCTGGCTGAGCCGTAGTCAAATTAGGAAAACAATTATGCGATCCAGGGCAGCAAAATTCAATTTTACCAACAACACTGAGATTCCTCGAGGCAGCCCTTTAAAGATGACATTAGAGACAAGATTATTTCCCATGTGTACAAATATGGCTGGGAAGAATAACACACACACAGAGATATAAGCTGATGTGTGATTCATTCTATTCTGAAAACAAATTTTCTTGTTATTATATATCTATACTTTTTAGAAAGAGCATTATAAAAACAGCAAGAGAGTGCAATAGAAAAAGAAATGAAACGCCGCAAGTCTTTTTTATGATGTTTCACACACAAAAAGAAAAATAACTCAGAGAATCGTCAGATTTCTTAGAAGATGCAGTAAACATATTGTTAGCATCCCCATGACTCACTAACAAGATGTTGTCTGCAGGGAGGTGGGGCCAGAAAGCTGTCGCCAAATTCCAGTCAATGATTTATAGTATTTGTGACTACCACATGCAAAGAGTGTCAGCTGGCAATTTATTCTGGCTGATGTAATTCAACAGAGTTTTCTTCTTTTCTGACAACCAGTCCAGTAAGTGAGGTTAACACATTTCACCTCTAATAATCAGAGGTAAACCTAGCAATGGAGTTTGGTTCTGTCTTAGTCATGCCTATGTGTTGGTTGTGTTTAAACAGATCCAGCAAAACAGTTCATGGCAGCCATTCAGACATTCAGACACTGTGACAGAAAGGAGGGAGTCAAAGGGAGTAGAACAATGGTTGTCAAACTTCAAGGTACATCACAATCCTCTGGAGGACGTGTGAAAACACAGATGGCTGGCTTCGCCCCCAGAGTGGCTGACTCAGTAGGTCTGAAGTAGGCCGGAGAATTTTCATTTCTAATGAGTTCCCAGGTGATACTGCTGCTGGTGGTCCAGGGCCACACTGAGAACCACTGGAGTGGATTCTGGTCCTGTCCCATCTGGCGGGTGACACAGACAAATGGAGGTCCACAGCTGGAGCCAATACTCTTTACTCTCTGGAAAGTTTGAGTGCAGAAGTACGAGAAAGAGGAATTCATTCTGCCATAGGTACGAGGAGGGAGATATATATATATATATCTCGAATTTTGAACTAGGCACTGAGGTAGAGAAAAATTCCTCCACAGGGAGAACAGCCAGGGAAGGGGACTTCAGGCAGAGGATGGGTGAAGGCAAATGGTCTTTGGGATTGATCCTAAGATGCTGGAGTAATAGAATGGCTACTCCTTTTATAACTATCTACATGAAAGGGCCCATAAGTCTGTTTAATCATTCACATTAACTACCTGAGGTGATTGCACATGTAGAAAAAACAGTAAAAGAAGTTGACAGGGAAGGCTTCCTGGTATTCACTCAAACTGATTCTCCATTGTTGTCTGCACTTTCTCAATGCAAACGAGAGTTGCATGAATATTTTTCTTCAAAGGCAGAATAAATTTCTCTTAGCTGAGAGGACTTGATTGTGCAGGGAAGCTTGGTTGTCCTCTTTTAAAATGATCAGAGTCCAGCAGTGGCTTATAGGCAGCTTCAGTAGTGCCAAATAAGCAACAAACACATGTAGATTGGATCCATGTCCAAGCTGAATTACCTTAAGCAACAGTCATAACCTCCCTGAACCTTTGTTTACTCATCTATAAAATGGAATAATAATATCTTGCCCCTAACATATGTTACCTGGGACAAAATAAGAAAGGCAATCATGAACTGTAAAATGCTAAGACAGTGATTATCAGAATGTGCTCTTGGATGGCTTTCAGCCTTTGATGTTCAAAGATTTAGAAAATCTGTTTGAGTGATAGTTATGATTATAATTGCTGACTTTACCATAGAAGACTATAAAAAAGAACATGGAATAAATGGCTTGCTGTAAATTTGTTCATCTGAAAACAAAAATATTCATATATGTGGTTTAATTTAATATAGAGAGACTGTTAATTTCCCACCACTCTTCACCCTCCCCTCTCCATGCAGCAGAATCCGAATTTATGGCTGTGTGTGTTGCTATCCAGAAAAAATGGTTGCATGTTCAAGTCTTCTTTGCCTCTAGGTATGACCATGACACTAAGTTCTAGCCAGAAAATGTCTCATCTGGGTCTTTTGAGAATTGTTTTTACAGGGAACTAACTTAGCCAAGAAAGATGCTCTTTTGTCATCCTTTCATTTGCCTGATGCTCACCAGGAGTGTGGATGTAATGGCTGGAGCTCCAACAGCCTTTTTGGATTATCACACAACAAAAAAACATGGGAACCACAAGATAGGATGACAGGAAAGAATGAAGAGCCTTTGTCCCTTATGACAGTGTGGGGCTGCTATTCCAACTCTCTTTTGCTTAGCTCCAGACTTCTTTTAAGTGAAAAAAACAACAGAAACAAAAAACAGCTTTTATCTGACATATTCAGCCATTATTATTTTCCTATATTTGTGGCTGGACTTTATCTTACTCAATACACATGACTTAAATTACCTGTTGCTAATGGTTACAGGACTTCATTATCGCTGCACTGTCGCATCAACACATGTGTGACAGTCGGTCTCCTCTAATACTGTTGGCATCTCAATTCACATTCTCCAGATGCATTAAAAAACATTCATGATCCAAGAACTGTTCCATCTAGGTGCTGAGGGTCAGGTTTAACTTGACTCCCTTCCTAGTATTTTACCTGCCAGTAGACTTTGATGGTAGATATTAATAATATATCCTGATATCAAATTCAAGGCCTTTTTTTTTTGAGATGGAATTTAAATCTTGTTGCCCAGGCTGGAGTGGAATGGTGCGATCTCGGCTTACTGCAACCTCTACCTCCAAGCTTCAAGTGACTCTCCTGCCTCAGCCTCCCGAGTAGCTGGGATTACAGGCATACACCACCATGTCAGGCTAATTTTGTATTTTTAGTAGAGAAGGGTTTTCTCCATGTTGGTCAGGCTAGTCTCAAACTCCCGACCTCAGGTGACCCGCCCGCCTTGGCCTCCCAAAGTGCTGTAATCACAGGTGTGAGCCACCACACCCAGCCGACCTTTTTATTTTTTATTTTTTGAGATGGACTCTGTCTCTGTTGCCCAGGCTGGAATGCAGTGGCGTGATGTCAGCTCACTGCAACCTCTGCCTCTTGGGTTCAAGCGATCTTCCTGCCTCAGCCTCTCAAGTAGCTGGGACTACAGCCGCCTACCACCACACCTGGCTAGCTTTTGTATTTTTGGTAGAGATGGTGTTTTCACCATGTTGGCCAGGCTGGTCTCAAACTCCTGACCTCAACTGATCTATCTGTCTCGGCCTCCCAAAGTGCTGTGATTACAAGCATGAGCCATCATGCCTGACCTCAAGACCTTTTTCTTTCCTTCCTTCTTGTGTCCTAAAGATTTATTGAGAGACCCCGTGTCCTGATGTTTCCACCTTCTTCCCTTCACATGCTGTTTGAAGAGAAGATGCTGATGTAGTCCTAATATGTTAATACTGCTCAGTGTGATCATTTTCCCTAGGGGGTTGTCATGGCAATAGGCGGTCTGTACATACTCAGTGTAACATTGGGGTGGTGGTATTTTAGGCACCTGATAGTGGTTGTGGGATATATTCTTTTGGACAGTGTAATTTTCCTGGTACCCATGAAATCTCATCTCATAGATGGTCCCCTGAAGGTAAGGCTGGCCGTATTTGTCCAAGAATGTTTCATTTAACAGCCAATCTCAGTGGCTCTAATGGCCCAATTTTCCCAGACTCCAATTAGCACTAGATGAAAAGTACTTCATATGTGGAGATCATGTTTCTGATGTCCTTTGTTTCTCCCTAGCTCCTGATGCACACAGTAGGGACTTGATAAATGTTCTCATTAGTGAATATCAGAGATCAATACAGGTGCATCCATCAGGCAGTGATTGTTTGGGGTTGTTGCAGCAGATGAGTGCCTTAGCCCTAATAGAAAATCCTCCTGCAGTGGATGGACACTACTTTTCAAGGAGATCAGCCCCTATCTCAATGGAAAATGGTTTCTTTAGAAAATTGTGCTCAAAATGGTATATTTTATCTGGCTTTTTGAGAAATATGCGCTTAAAAGAAACAAAACAGAATATTGCTTCATGACTCAGGCAATATATCTCTGTCTCTATTGTTTGGTTAAGTCTTATTAGGATAAGTCATGCCATGAATTAGTCCATTTCCCATTTCTCCCTGCCATTATACTTCCAAGTATTTCAGAAATAAAGCCAATTTTTTTTTCATTTTACTTTTTTATGGGAAAGTGAAAGTATTGAGTATGACAAGGCCTGTCATCAACTAATGAGAAATGGCTCTTGGGACACTTATGACTATTATTAAGATGATATTTTCCCTTCTGAGTATGAGCAAGAAACTGAGATGCATGGACTGTAAACCAAAACAATGAAGGACCATAGAGAATACAGTAGCCACAAAAATTGGGTTTATAAATTTAGGCTTGGGTTGCTAACATTTTCAAAGGCATCTTGAAAAATTTCCTTTAAAGAAAAACAGAGAAAAGCAAAGAGACATGAGGGAAGTGAGATTCAGTATATCATGAGGTGTATTACTTTTCAGTAGGCTTCTTGCATTAGTGACACAATCTTTCCACAAAGAAAAAATTTCCTCTCATTGTTTCTTTATCAAGGAATCTGTAGAAAAGTCATTTCCAGATTAGTTGCCAAGGACAAGATGAAAATCATTAGCATGATATGCACGCATAAGTAATGCATTGCTGCAAACTGAGACTGGGTATCACACTGCAGACATGGGGTGATGTATTAGAAAGCCACTATAAAGTATTGGACACTTAAAAGCACCATTTTCGTTTTTCTTTTTTTGACAACATAATGAAAAGTTTCAAAGCACTGTTATCTTTCAGATTATAGTACCAGTTTATTTTTATAATTTCTTTTCCCAATAGATCTTTAGGTATATGCCGAAAGTCATGGGGATTAGAATGGGTATGAGCATAAAAACTCAAAATCAAAACTGTCACACCTAATGCTTGGAATCTTGAAAGCTAGAGCAGATCCTAAGTTACGAATTGCAATTTTGTGTGGAAACAATCTATCAGCAACTGAATGCTGAGTAGCAACTGCTCTCCAGAAAATAGCTTGCCTCCTTTAGTATAGCTATACTTACAGGATGAAAGGTCATCCAGAATTGTGGAGGCATGGAAGCAGGGATATATGGTTAGGCTTTATTGCAGATGCTGACATCATATCTGGTCCTGTCATTTTTACCTACATTTCCATTTAGAAGGAATTCAACATTTATCTAGGCCAGTGCTTCTCAAACTTTGATATGCTTATGAATCATTTGGAGATCTTGTTAAAATGTGGATTCTGACTCAGCAGGTCTGGAGTGGGTGCTGAGATTCTACAGGTCTAACAAGCTCCCAGGTAAGGCCTCTCCTGCTGGTCTGTAGAAGACATTTTGAGTAGCAGCAAGGTATAAGATTAGTTTTGGTATTTTTGCCTATAGTTTTTAGATATCCTAGTTTTTGTGATTAATTATGTCACAGGTAAATTGTTAGCAATACTAGTTAAATAACCAAGATTTCCTGCCAGTCTGTTTCTATGATAGCTGTATCTATGGTACACTTCTATGTGTATTTCTATGCCTATTTTATCTATATCTTTCCATTGAAATAATTCAAGGTTATCCCCTTAATAATGTTACTATCCTTGACATCTAGCTTCTGATATGCTATTCTTAGTGAAAGAAAAAAAAAAAAGGTAGATTACTGCCAGAGAACTACACATAGGTCTGGTTACGCCACTTGGAATGTATTAGACATGTGAATGTCATCTTCCATAAGTGTAGAAAATATTGGGAATTGCTAATCTAGTTCAGTATTTCAACTGAAGCTTTTATTTCCTTTGTAACGTGCCCATTGCTTAATCTTGACTTGACAGTCCCAGTGATTGGCAACTCCACACTCTAAGTCACCATATTACATCTTTGAAGAGCTCTAAGGATTAGAAATCCTTCTTTATATTGAACATTTTATTCTCTTGTAGCCTCTATCTATTAGTTGTAATCCTATTATTTAAAAAGGAAAGGAGAAAATCTACATTTTTTTATGAGAGGTTATCAATTATCAGCCATCAAACCTGCCCTAGGTTTCTTGTCTCCAAGTTGGAGACACTTCAGGTACTTCAACTCCATTACAAATGCATGATGTGAATACTCAGAGTGGGCATATGGGATAAAATATGGCTTTTGTTTCTGGTCCATATCCCCCATTTCCAGATGTTCCTGTGTCTCCTCTCAAACATACTTTCAGGAAAGGCTGTGAAAAGGTTCTCTGCCAGCTCAGTTTCTCAGCCCTCTATTTCCCCTCCCTGAGTAGCACATTAATCCTGTGTGTCTGTGTGTGTATTTCTTTTGAACATAAATGCATATTAGCGCATAAAATGTTTTTTAGGGGGTGACATTTACAGTGCATTTAATTGATTAAATATACTTTAATTCATTTAAACAGTCCTTATAAAGGACGTGTGGACTATTTTCAGTATTTTATTCTTAGAAACATTCTACATGAATACTTGGAATTGCTTAGTCAATTGCTATATTCATTTTTAATTTTGACAGATATTGACAAACTGCCTTATGTAGAGTTCTAACAAACTTAACTCCTAACAACACTGAATGAGAATGTCTGTTTTCCACAAGCTTGCTACCACAGTTTGTTATAAAGGTTTTAGTTTTTGTCAAACTGGAGGATAAAAAAATGTTGATATTGTAGTGACCAAAAGAAAGCTTCCCCTTCACTCTCTGAATGTTCACTGAAAATCAACTGACAAAATGAAGATTAATAGGAGAAAAGACTTACAAAATGTATTAACATGCACATATGTACATGAGAAACATATAAAATATGAAAGCTCGAAGAAAGGGCCAGATGGTAGACTCTATTATACCATCTTGAGGTTACAGAAGAATAGGGGCTTGGAGCATAGGGAGACAAGATAAGGGAGGGAGAGAGAAAGAAAGGCAAGGAGTAATGGCAGCCTTGTTATGTAGATGAAGACTCACAGGTAGCAGCTCTCAGAAAAAATAAGTGGCAGCCTGTAGTCGAGCTAATCATTACCAGATCTGGATAAAGGGGAGGACCTCTGAAAAAGTCTGGCTGTTTATTTCACTAATACAGATTTTTCTCTACAGATGCAAATCTACTCCACAAAAGACAGCTTTTCAGGGATATTCCTGTCTACAGGCCCTCTGAATAGCTATCCCAAAATATGTCAAAAAAGTATATTTTGGGGTAAAATATTTTTGGTTTTTTTAGTCCCCCATTTAAAACTTTATTTTTAGAAAGTTTCACATATTAAAGCCCAAGTGAGTAGTTTTAGAGAGATTCAGATAAGAAATGTGAGATTGGCAATCTGGGAAGGACAACACAGATTGGAACAAGCAGCCCGTATCTTCTCAAATCAGTCTTAGTCCTGCGAATAAGTCAGTTCTGTTAAATAGCTGTGTCTCATTTCAGAAGGTGATATTGCAGATGCACTTTCACAGGGAGGCCTCTATTTATAATGCAGACAAACAGATCTTCAATAAGAGATATTTCTGTGGAAACAGAAGAAAAACAAAGATTGATGTCTAGAGTAGTCTATAAACTAGTTTTTTCTAGAGTTTCTGAAAGATCCTCAGTTGAAGTGGGCAAGTAGTAGCAATATGACAGATTTTCCTGGATAGTACTTCAAATCAAGTGTTTCCGTGAAATTTGGAGTAGTTGATGCATCAGTGGGAATTAAATCTGTTTATATGTAGGTTGCTGTGGTGATCTCTCCCTAAGTTTATATAAACTTGTCTATGTTCAGTTTATAGGATTTAAAGAAAATAACAATTTTAATTTCTAGTGATTTTAAGTCAGAAAAGTGGGAGAAAATTGGGAAACATTAGTCTGGAGATTCATAGCCAGATACTAGAGGGAAATAAAATTTAGGATTTAGTCCAGATTACAGATAAATAATAATTATGGTGGAGAACATATACCAAGGCATATCAGAATTATAGGAATCTCATATAATTTTAGAACACATTATATTAATAACATATTTATACAAATATATCACAAGGAAAGTTAAGCATAATTTCTTATTTGACAATGCTTCCTGTATAATTTACCATATCAAATAAGCCTGTTTATTATTCAAAAAGTAAACCAAAGTATCTTATTATTTCTTATTAATACTATATGAAAATCTTATTCAAAAAGAAAAACTAAATTCTAGTTGTGTATTAGTGTATTTTTGATATTACGGCTCAATATAAAAACACTTAAAATACACATATTTAATTTTAGTCAGTTTAACCACACAAGATTTTGAAAATTTTCCCCAATTTTTGATATTCGTTTAGTTTTAGCTATATCTTTTTTCTTCATTTTGAAACAACCTTTAAACAACCTCTAAAAGAGATAGAATTATTTTTTTCTCAACTAGCAGAAATCCCCATGCCTTTATAACTTTTCTTACCAAAAGCATAACTTGCTTTTCTTATACACTTTACATAAAGAGTTATTTCTCTCATTTTAATAGCTTTAATCACATATATCAATTTAGATTTTAGCCATATAAAAATAATATGTCAAAGGATATAAGCCTAAACTTATATTTAATCATCAATGTTTCTGTATGTTAACTTACTTAGAAATGATTATCTATTACTTAGTTACATATTAAGTAATTACTAATGATTATCTATTACTTAGTTACATATTAAGTAATTACATGTTAATAACATTGACTTGAAGATCTTAAATCAGTTACTGAACAAAATTTTGAAATGATGACAGTTACCCTTCCTAGTGTCTCCCCCAGTTGTGCTGGGTCCTGAATACCCATGTGGCACCTAGGATAGCTATGAAGGGCAGGGCTTATCTGGATCTTGAATTTGCACACCAGGTGTAATGCTCAGGAGAGGGAACAGAGATGTGAAGAGGATGTATTCAAGATCTGACCCTTCCCAGCATGTCCAGGAGGCACATCTGGGCCAGGGAGGATGGGACTGTATTGAGCTTAGCTCTGCCCTGTAGCTGGTGGTCCAGGCACTGAGGACATGCATACGTCCTCAGGCCTTACCATGGCCATTTGTCTAGACCTCAGAATCTAGAGGCTTAAAACCAAAGATATAAGTTCACAGTAAGATGTGTACCAGGCTTTGTGGGAGCATAGCAGCCGGCCCTTATAGCTTTAGCTTATAGACACATTAAGTAAGTATCAAAAATATTACAGAACGAGCAGTTTTATGACATTAAAAAATGTGGTAGAGACAGCATAAGCCTGTCTGACAGTAGACACAGATAAAAATGTCTGAATTATATTTGATACTGACAATTATGAAGAAATTCTTATTTTGTCAACAATTTTAAAACTAGCTTTATTTACCAAAGATTATCTCAGATTACATAGAAATATCACATATACATAACACACATAGACATACAGACATACAGACACAGCCAGAAGCAGATCTTGTAGTGTTCATTAAGATTCTTTGTCAGTTTCTTTCTCCCATTCAGATGATCAATCTTCCAATTACTTGTTTCTTGCCCTAAGCAATTGCTAACTTGGAAACCCTAAATTTGCACTTCTAAAGGGATGGTTTTTGGGTAAAACAAGGTAGGAAATTTATATATGAAAGACGTCAAACTTAAATCTAAACATTATTATATGCCAAGACAAAGAAGGGTATAAGTTAAAGGCCCAGTTAAGGCAAGATAGCTAGGAAAAGTACCTTAAACAAAGGTAAGGTTTATTATGTAAAGTTTAAGTCAATGCCTTTCTCATAGTAAAAGCCTCTAGTGGTTGAGCTACAGGGAGGGCGATTCTCTTGCACGTGAAAATTTTTTTATATATGTAAATTTATTTGACAGACAGTTTAAAAATAGCCACCCAGATGTCAGAAAGTTGTGCTTTCAAGATCAATTTAGTTGGATAGGTGGATTTTTAATTTAGTTTCTGTATCTTAATGGTATTACTGAATTCAGGGCAAAGCCTATTAATAAATAAAGCCGAAACCACTCACAACTTCAGGTCTCCATGAGGAAGACAGGTGACACACAAAAGGTTCGGTGGCACTTTGGCTGTGTTCCTCAAGGAGTCTCAGAACCTCCAGAAGTCTCTTTTAGATTCCTTTATGTGATAACCAGAACTCTTATATGTCCTTTCAGTAATTTTTCATCCATTAACTGAAGAAATAGAGACTTGAAGGGGGAACATATCAATGACTAAAGGGAAGTGTACAAAAAATCAAAGTTGGCAAAAGAAGGAGCCAAGGCAAATAAATGAATGCAGTCCTGGAGAAGCCAGTCTGGAAAGCTTCCTAAAAAGGCCAATGAAATTTTACGTTTTTTGTTTGTTTGTTTTGAGCAACAATTATGCCAACAAGAAAGGAAGCAAACAGAGGTACTGAACATGCAGTTAAAAAGAGGTTTCAGGCCAGGTGAAGTAGCTCATGCCTATAATCCCACCAGTTTGGGAGGCCAAGGTGGGCGGATCATTTGAGGTCAGGAGTTTGAGACCAGCCTGGCCAACATGGTGAAACCCCATCTCTACTATAAATACAAAAATTAGCCGGGTGTGGTGGTGCACACACGTAATCCCAGCTATTTGGGAGGATGAGGCATGAGAATCACTTGAACCCCAGAGGTGAAGGTTGCAGTGAGCCAAGATTGTGCCACTACACTTGTGCCTGGGCAATAGAACCAGACTCTGTCTAAGAAGAATACAAAAATAAAAATAAATAGAGGTTTCAGTCAATTTAAAAAAATGTCCATGGGAGAAGTAGTATCCAAAAGAGTACAGAGCAGTATATACATATGTGTGTGTGACAATATATAGTCTGAATATCAGCTTTTCATTAGGCCAATTTGTGAACATAGAGCTCTTAAACAATATTTTCAAATCTCTCATGATCAGATTTTAGTTGGGACAAACGGCCAATATTCCTGGCTTTTGAACATGTTTTTTTTCTTTCTTTTAAACCAATGATATTTACCAAGTGACTCAAAACCAAAATCAATTAGCCTTTTATGACTTAACCAACGACACATGAGACATCTCCAAAGAAGTACAAAGAGCGGTTTTTTTTTTAAACAAATACAGAGCCCCTGCAAAGACACCTAGAAGAAAAAAGAGACTTACAGACAACCAGAAAAACAAAAGCTATCTGTAGAAAGGGAAAGGATCAGTAACAACTGGGTACTGCCAAAAGCTAAGAGTCACACAAATATAAATTCAAAACAAATCATTCAAATTAATTCTTATAAATGTTTTTTTTTTTTTTTTTCTCCCAGCTTAAAAGATTTACATCTCCAAGAGACTGATTCCCTGACAGAGAATTGAAACCCAGGCCACAGCAGTGAAAGATTGGAATCCTAGCCACTAGATTACAGGCTGGAGTGCTTTTTATGTAACTCCACCAGGGAATTCAAAGCAGGCAGTTAGAGCATACAGTGGATTTTAAACTTCATTTTAAATGTAATTTCTGCCTTTTTGTGATATTGTCAAGGGATTTTCTAAAGGCTGTATTCCTTTTGTATCTTTTCACAGCTACCTATAAGATAGCTGTTTAAAACAATAGCACTCAAAAACATTTTTTTTTTAATATAGCTAATTTATTTATTCCATAAGTGACTTAAGTCAATGAGTGGTCTTAATGGAAAGTCCCAGAGGTAATTGCTCAGGTTTAGAATACCATGGACGTAAGTGGTATTTTTAAAATGGCACAGAAGATGCAACCCCCCATGATCCCAAAGAAAAATTTACTGCCAGATATAAGTTAAGACAGCAAAAGAATCTTGTTATAGATGGTTAAGGATGGTGTCTTCAGTATTTCACAAGTTCGTAGGGGGCTGCCAGTCATGAACCCATTAATCCATGACATCAGGTAGGCCTTCCTGGGATTGGACTTTGCCAGGACTAATCAGGCATCAAAGGTTGAGACAACAAAAGCCCCTTTTGGATTGGACTTCCTATTATGACAGACTTTCCTGAGAGCTTACCACTTTCAGAACAAAGAGTGTGCTCCTTAATATCTTATGTGTCTTGGGGTTCTTAGTCATTTCAGACTGGCAATTGGATGTTACTCAAAAATCACACCCTCTGATGGAAGGGACCAAGAGAATGTTCCCTCTTGGTTGCATGTCAAGCTTTCAACGACATAAAAGAAGATGAAAGGGCCTCTATGACGAATGACACAGAAAGACAGTGACAAAGGGAAAAATAAAGACTACTTCTGAGAGGAAAAGGATCAGACAATATAAATGTTCATACCAAAAAATACACCTCAGTTGCTACACGTAAGACTAGTCTGTATAAATGTTTTTCTCACATTAATCTTAATTTTAGAAAAGGAGAAATACACAGTTATTTTTACCATTAGCTTGACCAGATTCTACAGATAGACTTTCAGGAACCTGACTGGTAAGAAATTCTTACCCTTCTGCTGGCTTGTCAGATACTGGCTTCCCTGGACTGTGGCTTCCAGAAGAACAGAGCAGTTTCAGTTACTCTGCTCATAGTGCCAAAACTGTAGAGGCCAAGAGAAATCTGTCCTTTTGTTCTCTGAACATTCAATGAAAGTCAACTGACAAAAGGCAAAAGAAGAAGAAAAGGCATACAAAATTTATTAACATGCACATGTGCATAAGGGTCATACAACATATAAAAATTCAAAGAAAGGGCCAGATGGGGCCAGGCATGGTGGCTCACGCCTGTAATCCCAGCACTTTGGGAGGCCGAGGC
>NW_012102132.1:4690671-4691950 GCF_000951045.1 Mandrillus leucophaeus
TGGTGTATATGTGCCACATTTTCTTTATCCAGTCTATTATTAATGGACATTTGGGTTGGTTCCAAGCCTTTGCTATTATGAATGGTGCTGGAGTAAACATACGTGTGCATGTGTCTTTATAGTAACATGATTTACAGTCCTTTGGGTATATACCCAGTAATGGGATGGCTGGGTCAAATGGTGTTTCTAGTTCTAGCTTCTTGAGGAATCACCACACTCTCTTCCATAATGTTTGAACTAATTTACTCCCACCAATAATGTAAAAGCATTCCTATTTCTCCACATCCTCTCCAGCATTTGTTGTTTCCTGACTTTTTAATGATCACCATTCTAACTGGTGTGAGAAGGTATCTCATTGTGGTTTTGATTTGCATTTCTCTAATGACCAGTGATGATGAGCATTTTTTCATATGTCTGTTGGCTACATAAATGTCTTCTTTTGAAAATTGTCTATTCATATCCTTTGCCCACTTTTTGATGGTGTTTTTATCTTGTAAATTTGTTTAAGTTCTTTGTAGATTCTGGATATTAGCCCTTAGTCAGATGGGTAGATTGCAAAGATTGTCTCTCATTCTGTATGTTGCTTGTTCATTCTGATGATAGTTTCTTTTGCTGTGCAGAAGCTCTTTAGTTTAATCAGATCCCATTTATCTATTTTGGCTTTCGTTACCATTGCTTTTGGTGTTTTAGCCATGAAGTCTTTGCCCATGCCTTGTCCTGAATGGTATTACCGAGGTTTTCTTCTAGGGTTTTTATGGTTTTAGGTGTTACATTTAAATCTTTAATGCATCTTAAGTTAATTTTTGTATAAGCTGTGAGGAAGGGATCCAGTTTCAGCTTTCTACGTATGGCTAGCCAGTTTTCCCAGCACCATTTATTAAACAGGGAATCCTTTACCATTGCTTGTTTTTGTCAGATTGGTCAAAGGTCAGATGGTTGTGGATGTGTGGTGTTATTTCTGAGGGCTCTGTTCTGTTCCATTGGTCTGTATATCTGTTTTGGTACCAGTACCATGCTGTTTTGGTTACTGGAGCCTTGTGGTATAGTTTGAAGTCAAGTAGTGTGATGCCTCCAGCTTTGTTCTTTTTGCTTATGATTGTCTTGGCTATGAGGGCTCTTTTTTGGTTCCATGTGAAATTTAAAGTAGTTTTTTCCAATTCTGTAAGAAAGTCAGTGATAGCTTGATGGGGATAGCATTGAATCTATAAATTACTTTGGGCAGTATGGCCATTTTCACAATATTGATTCTTCCTGTCCATGAGCATGGAATGTTCTTCCA
>NW_012102132.1:4692558-4692856 GCF_000951045.1 Mandrillus leucophaeus
GCCATTGCTTTTGGTGTTTTAGACATGAAGTCCTTGCCCATGCCTATGTCCTGAATGGTATTGCCTAGGTTTTCTTCTAGGGTTTTTATGATTTTCGGTCCAACATTTAAGTCTGTAATCCATCTTGAATTACTTTTTGTCTAAGGTGTAAGGAAAGGATCCAGTTTCAGCTTTCTATTTATGCCTAGGCAGTTTTCCCAGTACCATTTATTAAATAGGGAGTCCTTTCCCTATTTCTTGTTTTTGTCAGGTTTGTCAAAGATCAGATGGTTGTAAATGTGTGGTATTATTTCTGAGG
>NW_012102132.1:4692906-4694396 GCF_000951045.1 Mandrillus leucophaeus
GTAAGTTAGATTCCTAGGTATTATATTCTCTTTGTAGCAATTATGAATGGGAGTTCACTCATGATTTGGCTCTGTCTATTATTGGTGTATAGGAATGCTTGTGATTTTTGTACATTGCTTTTGTATCCTGAGACTTTGCTGAAGTTGTTTATCAGCTTAATGAGATTTTGGGCTGAGATGATGGGGTTTTCTAAATATACAATCATGTCACCTGCATACAGAAACAGTTTGACTTCCCCTTTTCCAAATTGAATACCCTTTATTTCTTTCTCTTGTCTGATTTCCCTGACCAGAACTTCCAATACTGTGTTGAATAGGAGTGGTGAGAGAGGGCATCCTTGTCTTGTGCTGGTTTTTGGAGGGAATGTTTCCAATTTTTGCCCATTCAATATGATATTGGCTGTGGGTTTGTCATAAATAGCTCTTATTATTTTGAGATAAATTCCATCAATACCTAGTTTATTGAGAGTTTTCAGCAGGAAGGGCTGTTGAATTTTGTTGAAGTCCTTTCCCTTTTTTTTTTTTTTTAAATGATACTTTATGTTCTAGGGTACATGTGCACAATGTGCAGGTTTGTTACATATGTATACATGTGCCATGTTGGTGTGCTGCACCCATTAACTTGTCACTTACATTAGATATATCTCCTAATGCTATCCCTCCCTCCTTCTCCCACCCCACAACAGGCCCTGCTGTGTGATGATCCCCTTCCTGTGTCCAAGTGTTCTCATTGTTCAGTTTCCACCTATGAGTGAGAACATGTGGTGTTTGGTTTTCTGTTGTTGCAACAGTTTGCTGAGAATGATTGTTTCCAGCTGCATCCAAGTCCCTACAAAGGACATGAACTCATCCTTTTTTATGGCTGCACTATTCCATGGTGTATATGTGCCACATTTTCTTAATCCAGTCTGTCATTGATGGACATTTGGGTTGGTTCCAAGCCTTTACTATTGTGAATGGTGCCTCAATAAATGTATGTGTGCATGTGTCTTTATAGCAGCATGATTTATAATCCTTTGGATGTATACCCAGTAATGTGATGGCTGAGTCAAATGGTATTTCTAGTTCTAGATCCTTGAGGAATCGCCACACTGTCTTCCACAATGGTTGAACTATTTTACAGTCCCACCAACAGTGTAAAAGTGTTCCTATTTCTCCACATCCTCTGCAGCACCAGTTGTTTCCTGACTTTTTAATGATTGCCATTCTAAGTCGTGTGAGATGGTATCTCATTGTGGTTTTGATTTGCATTTCTCTGATGGCTAGTGATGATGAGCATTTTTTCATGTGTCCGTTGGCTGCATAAATGTCTTCTTTTGAGAATTGTCTGTTCATATCCTTTGCCCACTTTTTGATGGGGTCGTTTGTTTTTTTCTTGTAAATTTGTTTGGGTTCTTTGTAGGTTCTGGATATTAGCCCTTTGTCAGATGAGTAGATTGCAAAAATTTTCTCCCATTCTGTAGGTTGCCTGTTCACTCTGATGGTAGTTT